>NC_136513.1:78203457-78298457 GCF_053919585.1 Euprymna scolopes | reverse complement strand
TACTCCACTGAGAAAGAACAAGAAATTGAAGCGTAGCATCTGAAGAACAAATACTACACTTTGATCTTGGCTCGAAGGCCAATAACTTAATTTTTCATGTAAGAGATGGCCCAAGTGACAAGACAATTCGGAGCATTGTGCAACCCCTGCAAGAATTGAAAGAAAAAATTAGGAACGACATAAAGGAGTTAAGTCGCGATCCAGAGATTCTGCAATATGCCATGAATAATGTTTTGGAAAGAGCACAAATATGCGAAGCTGAAAATGGGCAACATATAAAAGACATTATTTTTTATATATAAAGATTGTTTAAAGTTTGTATTTTTTTTTAAATTTCCCCATGTCTTTGTCAGATTGTGTTAAAATTACACAAAGATATCAGCAAAAATAAGGAATATATTTAAGTTCTAAACCCTCCAGAGACTTTTTGGACACCCTCTAAGAATTCCACTGTTTAAAGAATATCATTTATATGGTAATTTAAATTAATTTTTTTTTTAGACGTACGATTTGTCTAATAAACATAATTGTTCATTAAAATAAAATTCTTTCAAATTCAAAGCGGAATCGGGAATCGAAAAAATTGGGATTATGCGACAAATAAAAAATTTCTACATTTCTTGAATATGTTTGTGTTTATATAATTTATGTTTTTTTCCTGTGCAGAATCTCAAGTTGTAATTGACACCGTGCATATAGTCATGAGCTTGATCGGAATGCTTGGAATAAGTGCTTCTTATTGCATAATATGGTTGAGCACCCCGGAAATATATCCAACGAATTTACGGTAAGTCTATTAAATATCATGGTGTGCATAATTAACAAAATGGATACAATCGTGTACTACGTCATTAAAACTAATCGCATATGAGGCCCTTAATAAATATCATTGAAACAACCACATAATTCGGCCTTTTAGCTGACTTGTGTTCAACTGATCGTATACAGTTAGTTGTTGCGTTTGTTTTGAGGTTGCCTTTTTCGTTTTCGTAAATTTTTAGGTATTGAGCAAGTAAATTCATAAGTACATAAATTATTAGCCGAGAAAAACCGGAAATGAAAGGTCAGTCGAGGTCAACTTGGTTCACTGGAGATGAAGATTACTTAATCATGAATCGCAAAACCTGATCGTGACCCCACTAATTTTAATTGTATATGTATTATACAATAAATATGAAACTAGTATAATTAATACACTTGGGTGGATTTAGACAAATTTGCAGTTAGGGGTTAGGGTTAGGGTTAGCGTTAGGGTTAGGGTTTAATCTTTTACTTTTAATTATAGATTTGACTTTTTTAATTTGATATATTTTTAACGATTTCCGTGAATTTTATCGTAGATTTTGAAAGTTTTATCTATATTTTTGTACGTGTCATTTTTACTTTTTTAGCCTCTTGTGCCATTTTTACTTATGTCAAATTTTACCTATACCTCTTTTACCGTGTCATTTTTACCGGTATCATTTTTATCTGCGTTACTATTACTTAAATTAATTAACAGGCATAGACTGAAGATCAGGATCGCCGACTAATTCATATTTTTGCTTCGATCCAATTTAATGCCTGTTCAATTTCGTTTTGAACTGCTACGCTATTGGCGCATTTATTAAAGTTTATAGAAGTATATTCCAGGGTCCAAGGATCATCGTTTAAATAGTATCCTTTCACCGGTTTAATTGAAATCGACGGCGAAATAGTTTCTGATGTCTGTGCTGATCTCTTCCTGGTGCAGGATTGAATATGAGGTATTTCAGAAGACTATAGTGGCCAAGATTTGAGAAAAATAACTCGTCCGGTTATGCTATGACGTTAAAACGTCAAATGTCAATATAAGATGTTCTTATATATATATATATATATATATATATATATATATATATATATATATATATATATATATATATATATATACATATATATATATTAGACCTCTTCAAAATTGACTTTTTCTTCACACATATGAAAACTGATATTATTCCCATTCTCCAAGGTCTAAATTAGCTAAATATACCAGTTATTGTGATCTTGGACCTTGGCTATGCCTGCCTCAAGAGCCATGTAATTTTATTGTTGACGTTTTTCAAAAACGCTGCAAAATATGGGATATTATGTCCTTATTTTCATTGTAGCTTTCCAGAGGTTGATGCTATTGCATTGAAAGTGGTACCAAATGAGAGCTAATAAAATTTTCTTGCATATGGTAGTAAACACATGAACACCCGCGTAAAAAGTTTATAGTAAACATAAAACTCTTTCTATATATATTTATGTATACATATATATATTTGTTTTAAAAAATTGATTATCAAACTCCTCTGTCAGTTTTGGTCTACAAACATGAAACTTAATACATAGGGTATTCAAACTCATGCGAAAATTTATATTTGGGTTTTACCTGGGGAAAATCGATGCAAAAGTGTGAAAAATAAAAATATGGAATTTGCCAGGAGAAACGACGGCATTACGAATATGCATGCGTAACGTAATAGCAATTTGTTCATATTTTAATTTTTAGCCTTGCAGAAAACATGTATTCATAGGTCAGGCATTGATGTCAAAGCAAAAAGTAAATCGTGAGCTAAACGTTTTGGTTTCGATTCTCGGTGGTGGTGCAAGAGTTATTTTTTAAAAAAACTTTTTAAATCATTACTTTTTAAATCATTACTTTATATTGGGTCCAATATAATAAAACGAAATTTGCATTAATCAAAATATAATATTTAAGCGTATTTTACGACCGGACGTCCTGCTAGTATAGATATAAAAGTGAAGGTGTCTGTCTGTCTGTGTACATAATAACGCTGTCAATTTTCAATGTACGGACTCGAAATTTGATATACAGGATAGTGAGATTTGGGAAAATCTTTGTAATAAGTTTTCGGCAAAAAAAATTCCCTGGTAAGTGGTCAAAGTTCAACGATTTGATCTTTGAGACAATTTTGGGTCTAAACACTTGAAATTTTAGACATAGGTTCCTTGGACATGGCTCTACTTGAATAACTTGATTAGAGCCAAAAACAATAAATAAGTTTACAAAATTTGACCTCTGCGGTCTCTACCAAATTTCTCAGACAATTTCTGGTCTAAACATTTAAAATTTTACATACAGGGTATTCAGAGATAGGGCAAGTTTTTTCATCGGTTTGGGTCGAAAATTTTAAGTTACTAATATATAAATGTATGTATGTATGTATGTTTGACTGTCTTCTTAAAACTTTCGAGAAAGTCGACAGGTTTTCACAAGATCAGTATCGTTTTGAAATTCGACCCTTCAGACGACGACAAATATCGAAAAATTGGCTAAAACATTGATTTCTTTCACGCTCAACTGGGCACTCTACCCAGTGAGCAAACGCCCCGCACACAAGAAGTTCTATTAACCAACACTGTTCAAGCAAACCGCGCCGAAATCCGACTGTGAAATGGACCTACTTCGTCTCGACAAGAGACGCAGTCATCCAACCAGTTAATAACCCCAAGTTGATTTCTCACAAGTAGGAGTTTCAACTGGAAAGGACAATGCCATCCAGCAATGTTAACCTACACAGATCAAGCAACACAGATAAAGCAAACCGCGCCGAAATCCGGTGTGTTGGTTAATAGAATTTCTTCAGTGCGGGGAGTTTGCTCAGTTGGTAGAGTGCTTGCCTCGCATACAAGAGGCTCGGGTTTCGAATCCTGAGTTCGGATGTGTCTAACTGATGAGCCCAAATGAGGGCGAAACTCGAGTCTTGGACTTGGACTTGGTGTGTATATGTGTGTGCGTATGTGCGTGTGTGTACATTATAGAGCCCTACACATTCCTTCGTAATGGGCACTTCTAATCATTATATAAAAACCCAAGTTTAATACTCCAGTGGGGAATTACCACTACAAATTGATTAACGCCACAGTTGATAAATACCGATGACCTTTCTTTGTATTCACTTTCTTGCGCATTATATTCTTTCTATTTAAATGTTCTATTCTTTCTTTATGACCCTTTTGCAGCTCTCTTATATCAGGGTTACAAGTGTATCCTGGTTTCTTATATCTGGTTTAACCTGTACATTGACACAAGCTTTGATTTGGGACCAGAGAAAATCTCTCTTATATTCGTGTTTCTTATATTAGGATCTCTTATATCCGGGTTACACTTTCTATATATATATATATATATATATGTATATATATATATGTATGTATATATATATATAAGCCTGAAAAGTCCTAGAGTGGATGAAACGCGGAATATTCAGTGTAGCTTAATCGCCATATATATTTTATAACTTACTATATACATATATATAAAATAAAGAATGCAGTTTAAATTCCCGAAAAAAAAGAAACTAAACTTAACCAATCGCAAACTTAGCACCTACATAATACGACTTCTAAGAAGTTTATAATTGCAAAAGAGAATTCAATTATATCAGGATAAAAAATGAAAGCCTTAATTTACTTCTATATATATACTAGAATTTCAGCCCGGCTTTGCCCGGATGTTTGGAGGTGAATGTTGAGCAAAAAAAAAAAAGCACTCAATTTTTTTTAAACTTTTACCCCTATTATGACCCCTTAACATTTATCGTTTTGGGCTTAAATTAATTTATTAAGTTAGCTCCATGTCCAAGGAACCTATATCAAAATTTCAAGTATTAAGACCAAAATTGTCGAAGGAGTTTGGTAGAGTTCTTAAAGGTCAAATCGTTGAACGTTCACACCTTAACAGCTTCCTCGCGTGCCCAGTCTTGATGGCGAAGCCCACGCCAGCCTCTTTGCGCTCCTCGCTGCTGCATCCACTCCAGAAAAAGGTGTAGCCGCCACCTGACTCTGTCAGTTGACTCTTGTCTGAGAGGCGAGTCTCACTGAGAGCTGCGATGTCTATCTTATAGCGGGCAAGCTCCCTTGCTACAAGAGCAGTTCTTCTCTCGGGTCGGTCAGCTCTGGTGTTGTCGAGCAAAGTACGAACATTCCATGATGCTAAGGTAAGAACCAACCCTTTCTTTCTCATGTCTCGACCGCTGTGAGGGAAACCCCGCCAGCCGCGGTATGCTGGCCAGAGGTGATGGTGAAGCAGCTATGTTCCTTTTATCGCCCCGTTCTCATGCCATGGAGGCGAGCAGAGTGATCCTGAAAAGGACTGCTCGGTCGGCCAGCCAGTTGCCTGCCCCCCCCCTCGCTGCTTCGGTCGAGTGGAGTACGACCAGTTTCCTGGCCGCCTGTGTGCAGGTTTGCAGCTACAGCCCCCAGTGATTTCCATACCTGCTGCTTTGCCGCTCACCCGTCGCCACAGGGCTTCGTGTTGACGCAATGTTTGACACCCTGACTTGCGCTGGATTTGGATTATAGTGAGGGGGACTTGCGCTGCATCGGCCTCACTCTCTCGTCCTGGCTCGCCCAATTCCAATGGCAAGACATAGTCGAGACGGCTGTGGACGAACAAGGGTGCAGGAGCTGCCGGAGGGAGGCAAGTATTCCGTCCAACCGCCTACGAGGCTTCACTCCGTTGTTTCTGTCGGGGTTGCTTCCCTAGCCTTATCCATTTCCATGGCTCTCACAAGGCAGTGAGGCCATTTGACCCATTGCTGGGATAGGGATTGGTAATGTGTCATGGCATGTCCACACGTCGGTGGGCCGTAGCACAGTCCCTCTGGGACTCCCTACTGTTCCAAGATCTTCTACTGATTCAGCCTGGATTCGCATGACAACCAGTTAATGTGTCTGACCACGAGGAGGCACAGCAGAGGTCTTGATGATGGTTAGGCTGTGTACTGGCAAGAGAAGACTTACGCACTCGGCTTCTCGAGACAATGTGTGGAAGAGGAGAGGCATTACACTCGCAACCAATCTGAAAGTATACCGAGCAGTCGTCCTGACAACCCTACTCTATGGCTGTGAAACTTGGACGCCATATAAAAGACATGAAAAACAGCTGAATGGCTTCCACCTCAGATGCCTCCGTAATCTTCTCAACATCTGCTGGCAAGACAGAATTCCTGACGCAGAAGTCCCGAAGCGCGCGAGGCTCCATACCATCACCACCATAATCCGCAAAACCCAGCTCCGGTGGACAGGCCATGTCTATCGCATGCCTGACGGCCGAATCGCCAAACAACTCTTCTATGGGGAACTCAGCCAGGGAAAGCGGAATGCAGGGGGCCAAAAGAAACGATATAAAGACTGTCTGAGAACGTCCCTAAAAGACTTTGACATCAGCCCCAGTCTTGGGAGAGTCTTGCCGCGGAACGCTCTGCCTGGCGTTGCGCCATCAGCCTGGGAGCCAACAGGGCAGAGGATCAACGCATGACCCAAGACCAGCAGAAGCGCAAGAGGGGGAAGGAGAGAGCTGCCGGTTCACAGCCTGCCGATACCGCCTTCACGTGTCCAGAGTGTGGAAGAGTCTGCCGAGCACGGATTGGCCTCATCAGCCGAACTGATTGATACCTTGGTCATCGTCGACTTCGACGGACGAGCAAGAGAATTCCTTGAAGGTTAAACCCGCAATGTGGGTGCCACTCAAAATGCAATTACTAATTACTTAGAACTTCTGTCAAGTCATGGCTGACGGAACAAGAGCATTTTTTGCAGCTCTTTTATATCCGGATTACACGTGTATTCTGGTTTCTTATATCTGGTTTAGCCTGTAGATTAACACAGGCTCTGATTCCTGAGTTCGACAGAAAGAGTTTCGAGTTCAGTAAGATACATCTGGGGAAGCTCGGAGGTTACATCAATCAAAACTTTGCGAGATGAGAAAAATAGTCCGAAGAATCCAAATAATATGAATAATCAATCCTCATCTCAAAAAATTCATAAACGTTGACTTTTTCTTTTGTTCATTTCCAGAAATGTTGGTGTTGGAATGCTTGGAATATCCGGAACCATTGGAAACATGATTTCACCGTTTTCACGCGTTGTGGTGAGAAATTTTTATTTTTTATTTTTATAGCATATCCTTTTCAGATCTCTCGATAAAAAAATACAGTGCGATAAAAATATGCACGCTCCCATTTTCATATTCAGATATATATTTCCTTATATTTATCCTAAAACCCGCACTATCATCCATATACACACATATTAATAGATACATACACACATACAAATGCAAATACGCACACAGTGAGCTTGACAAGTCTATGGCTTCCATTATTTTGTCCTCTAGTCCTTGTATTCTATTAGCCTGGGTGCCCGGCGTTTCCCAGGTGTTTGGAGGTGTGTGTTGAGCCCAAAAAAAAGTTGTATTAGGCAGGCAGGCTCGAACCCGTGACGCGAAGGCGGAAAAGAAACTGGAGGTGTGTGTAATTAGGCCAATATCTATATCCGCGCATCAAGGCCTTCATTCTGGACATGCCTGGATGACCGCTAACCCTAACCCTAACCCTAACGCTCCCATTTTCATATTCAGATATATATTTCGTTATTTTTTATCCTAAGTGCATTCTTATAAAACACGCACACATCCACATACAAACTACCCAATCATGGCTGACGGATCAAGAGCATTTTTTATGCTGCTCTCTTACATCCGGGTTACACGTGTAGCCTGGTTTCTTATAAAACATCCACATACAAGCATATTAATAGATACATACACACATACAAATACAAATACGCCACAGTGAGCTTGAAAAGTCTATGAAATGATTTCTAAACTCTCGCTTCCATTATTTTGTCCTTTAGTCCTTATATTCTAAATTGTAGACTGAAAATTGACAGAGTAGTTTGGTAGGAAATTTACACACACAGACATACACATAGACAATTTCACTACAATGAAATACACTTTCTGTTGCTATCAATTCCTCTTTTGAAGTCTTGGTTTTGTTAATATATATATATATATATATATATATATATATATATATATATATATATATATATATCGAAATCACAACTGAAACATGTGTGAACATATGTAACCAATTTAAGCTTTATATATATTCCTATTAATTATATCGTGTAATAATGCTTTCTTTTATAATGCAGGTATTGTATATTCCATGGTTGCCTTCATCAGTGACCGGTGCTGGAAATATACTCGCTAGTTTCCTGCTGTTTTTATTGCCAGAATCACGTGGTCATCAGTTGCCATCAACAATGGACGAAGTTCGACGATGGAAAGAGGAACGCCTGGAAAAGAAATTGGCATTGAAGAACAGATATGCGGACAAATATGACGACGAAAACCTTTGATAGTCTTTTTTTTATATGGTTGATCAATAAAGATCTGTTTATCGAAGTATTTAGTTGATTTTTGTTTTTTGTTATTTTTTTTTACTTTTCTTTTCTGTCAGCTTTAGATGATTATTTAATCATTTGAGCTCATCGGAAGGTGACGGCAGCCAGGTGATTTACGACACAGACTGACGATGCGAATATCCAAAGTTCGAATCCACTTCGTTCTGCAAAATCACTTTAATTTAACCTAAAACGTAATGCAACATGCGGCCGCAACCGAGATTGAACTCACTACACAAATTTGTAGTGTAATTCAAATCTTGTCCGGGGCTGTCAAGAGTATTTTTTATCGTGACACCATCACTAGATGGGTTGCCTACCACGGCTTAGGAGAGGCCCATCTATTCTCGAGAGAAGGATAGACCGCGCCAGTCTCCCAACCTGGTATTTTACCTCGCAGTAGATATAGCGCCTCACCTGGTACTGGTCAGTCTCAACGTTGCTTAACTTCGGTGATCTAGCGAGAACCGGTGTGTCAATGTGATTGTGCCGTATACTTTCATTTAGGACGTTGGAAACATTCACTTGATCTCTCCTACCTTATTTATGGATATATCAAAATGCATTCTGGTTGATTAAATTTCGTAATTAATTTATATTTTAAAATTTAATTAAAAAATGTTTTCTTTAATGCTATTGTTTTTATAATTTCAATAAATAATTAAACGAGCCAAACGTTTGCATTTATTTATTTAAAATAATTTGCAATTTAATTTCTATTCTTTACTTGAAATCGTTGAAACGAAACTAGTAATGAAAAGGGGATATGACGGTGTTCAAGTGATTGACGACACTAATTGACAATACGGCTGGCAACCTTCACGTGGTTCCTACCGTAAGTACTCGACAGAATTCCGACTGGAAATATATCGGGGAAACCAATGCCAACAGTAGAATCTTCTGATTCATAGTATATGATTATGCTTTTAAATCTTTCCTGGTTAGATATAAGTTTTGTTGTAGATATATATTGTGTTTCCAAATTACAAATCATGTTTATTTTGTAAGAACTCAAAGCTTAGCGAAAAATCTATAATATTTAGTACAACGCATGGCAATACATTGGCCACCTTAATTTTATTAGCACGCAGAGATGCTATCAGACCAGGCTGTATGAAGATACTGACTTCGTGATTTAAATTTCATTAATCATTGATTATATATATTTTTGTTCTTTCCCTTTGCCAAATCTCAAACATGTTAAGCAAATTCTAAAACAAAACAAAAGAAAATCACAACAATTTTCGTCTACAAAACAACCAAACCAAACACCATGAATAAATATTTGAAGATACAAACAACTTGAAGCATTAAAACTTTTCCAAAATTACTGGGTTCAGCATCAAATAACCCGAAAATCGTTGATATGCCGCAAAAAGAAAACTCATGCGCAGATCGCTTTAAATGTTTCCTATTCACGCACGCAAACAGGGTTGCTATATTGCTTTCAACCTCCATACGTCTTCATTGAAATTTGTTTGAATAATTACAATAAACTAGCTTTGCATATACCGTATATTTCTGCGTATAAGACGACCCTTAAAGTAAAAAATCATCTTTAAAAACCAATTTTTCATAAGATACTGGGTCTTGCAATCTCTAGCCTAGGCTAAACAAACATGGTTTCGTGATTTAGCAGCCGTCTTATACAAACGATATATGATAAATTTATTAAAATTTGCTCCAATTTTCTACCTCGTCTTATCTGACGGTCGCCTTGTACGCCCAAACATACAGTAATTTCTGAACGCAACATATATGTGTGACATTACACATGTTTACACACGTAGACCCAGCACGTTGTAGCAGAATACGTCGCAAGGAACATAGGACAACTAATAACTCGACTCCTTTTTTTTTTTTTGTAACAACGACATTTATTTCCTCATTCTCCCGCCACGCGTGACTTCTCGTTACGGCTGTGACGTCACCCGAGTCTCTAATATAATCCTCTCTCCTTTTTTCCTTATCGTGACGTCATTTCGTACACGTCTCCGTATTTGCATAGGCGCGTCCGCGCTCTGTTACATACACACACGTATATATGTATATATATATATATATATATATATATATATATATATATATATATATATACATAGTACAAATCGAATTATTATTACAAGAAACCTTCTCAACCTCTGATTGCTCTTCGTCAAATTCCTCAGCTTAGCATCCACAAGCATCGCATTCACATGAATTGAAACAAATACATAAAAGACATTGCCAAGTCTGCTGCAAAGAAGGTGGACTCCCTCTCCCATGTTAGAAAATTACTCACACCTGAAAATATACTATATCTCTGCAAAGTCAGCATTCGCCAATAAATAGAGTTGTTACAGAGAGAGAGAGAGAGAGAGAGAGAGAGAGAGAGAGAGAGAGAGAGAGGTGAGTAAACGTGGAGGTAGACACGTTTACCAAAACCAAAGGTCAGCTGACCAGATTACGTATATGTGACGTGGTCAGGCAGGTTGGCTAGATCTGTGAGATTTGATTTGAGCTTTGAAGAAGACGGACGTTTTTCCGTGGTCTCCCCCTCTTAACTGGGGAGGGGGGAGACGAACGCTAACGTGTGTGAAGAAGAACCCACACAAGCAGATTTCACTTCCACCTGCTGCAGGACCTCTGGGGAAAGTGAAATAAAAAACTATAAAACTGATTCATCGTCTTGGAGTGATAAATCTTCGTCAAACAGGTATCAAGTCTCCCTCCAGGATGAGAAATTTCCAGATGGTCCGTTTTGAAGAAGCAGAGGTAGGTTCAGAAATTACATGTCACACACACGATTCCCTTTATGATAATCAAACACACAACCATTTATATTAGAGACAATCACACGCACACGGAATCTTCTTATGTTATATAAAAAACGTAAATGGCGCCCCTAAATGAAGAACTCTATATAACATATTCAAATGTAACAAAAGTTCAATTTGGTACCCCTCAATGATAACCCCAGTGAGAACTCGATGATAACGAATATGTAACAGAGTATTGTTGCCAGATCTCGGCTAATACACCCACCACTAACCTCTCTCTCTCTCTCTAAGACAGGGACCAGAAATAAGTTTTCTATGTAATGGGCTCCGCACTGTCAACAAAATACCAATCCTGTCATATCGCCGATATGTTGTATCCCTGTGCCTATTTTACAAGTACTTTAATAGAGTGTGGTCTGAGAAACTCGTATCACTTGTGCTCTCTGGACATAAATACTCCGACTAAGCCGACGGGCAACAAAATACCACCCTACACTGTAGAAATCCTATATGCCGGAAGCCTTCTACTGTAATAGTTTCTTCCCTCAAATTGATAGAATTTATAATTCCCTCCCGGTTTCTGGCGTCCTGTACTGATATTAAGAAGTTCAAATATACTTAACTCCCTACACAGTGTCCCTGTAGATATGATCCCAAATGGTAGCCTCATGCGTTTAAGTGGCACTGTATCTTGTTTGCGGTCAATAAAAATCATATATATATATATATATATATATATATACCGTTGTTTTGAGGTGTGTGTTGAGCAAAAAAACAATAAAATATGTGGTATTAAGCAGACAGGCAGTCTCGAACCCATACTACAAAGGAGGAAAAGAAAGTGAAAAAAAAAAAAAACGTGATGCGTTGGCTGTTGCGCCCATCGCCAAACCAAAAATGGCGAAGTTTTAAATTAAGGCTAGTCAATCGAAAAGAGCGGATGACTTTCGAACATATCGGCGAAAAAAACGACTCCTCCGTGTAGAAAGTGCCCAGTTGAGAGTGAAGGAATTAATGCTTTCAGCCAATTACATTTAATCATGAATTATAAAAGTTTTGCCTTCATGATTGCAATATTTACATTCTGTACCCCCAAAGAATCATGATATATATATATATATATATATATATATATATATATATATATATATATATATATATATATATATATATATATTAGGTTGGTGCAAAAACAATATTGTTTTCTCACATATGTTACTTTTATATATGATTTCTGAATTAATGCATTGATATATATAACCATGTTATATATGATTTCTGAATTAATTCATTGATATATATATAGCCATGTTATATATGATTTCTGAATTAATTCATTGATGTATATATATAGCCATGTTATATATGATTTCTGAATTAATTCATTGATATATATAACCATGTTATATACGATTTCTGAATTAATTCATTGATATATGTAGCCATGTTATATATGATTTCTGAATTAATTCATTGATATATATAGCCATGTTATATATGATTTCTGAATTAATTAATTGATATATATAGCCATGTTATATATGATTTGCGAATTAATTCATTGATATATATAACCATGTTATATATGATTTCTGAATTAATTCATTGATATATATATAGCCATGTTATATATGATTTCTGAATTAATTCATTGATATATATAACCATGTTATATATGATTTCTGAATTAATTCATTGATATATATAACCATGTTATATATGATTTCTGAATTAATTCATTGATATATATAGCCATGTTATATATGATTTCTGAATTAATTCATTGATATATATAGCCATGTTATATATGATTTCTGAATTAATTCATTGATATACGTAGCCATGTTATATATGATTTCTGAATTCATTCATTGATATATATATATATAGCCATGTTATATATGATTTCTGAATTAATTCATTGATATATGTAGCCATGTTATATATGATTTCTGAATTAATTCATTGGTATATATAACCATGTTATATATGATTTCTGAATTAATTCATTGATATATATAGCCATGTTATATATGATTTCTGAATTAATTCATTGATATATGTAGCCATGTTATATATGATTTCTGAATTAATTCATTGATATATGTAGCCATGTTATATATGATTTCTGAATTAATTCATTGATATATGTAGCCATGTACTATATGATTTCTGAATTAATTTATTGATATATATAACCATGTTATATATGATTTCTGAATTAATTCATTGATATATATAGGCATGTTATATATGATTTCTGAATTAATTCATTGATATATATATAACCATGTTATATATGATTTCTGAATTAATTCATTGATATATATAGCCATGTTATATATGATTTCTGAATTAATTCATTGATATATATATAACCATGTTATATATGATTTCTGAATTAATTCATTGATATATATATATAGCCATGTTATATATGATTTCTGAATTAATTGATTGATATATATAGCAATGTTATATATGATTTCTGAATTAATTCATTGATATATATATAATCATGTTATATATGATTTCTGGATTAATTCTTTGATATATATAACCATGTTATATATGATTTCTGAATTAATTCATTGATATATATATAGCCATGTTATATATGATTTCTGAATTAATTCATTGATATATATATAACCATGTTATATATGATTTCTGGATTAATTCTTTGATATATATATAACCATGTTATATATGATTTCTGAATTAATTCATTGATATATATAACCATGTTATATATGATTTCTGAATTAATTCATTGATATATATAACCATGTTATATATGATTTCTGAATTAATGCATTGATATATATATATATAACCATGTTATATATGATTTCTGAATTAATTCATTGATATATATATATATAACCATGTTATATATGATTTCTGAATTAATTCATTGATATATATATATATATAGCCATGTTATATATGATTTCTGAATTAATTCATTGATATATATATATATAACCATGTTATATATGATTTCTGAATTAATTCATTGATATATATATATATATAGCCATGTTATATATGATTTCTGAATTAATTCATTGATATATATATAACCATGTTATATATGATTTCTGAATTAATTCATTGATATATATATATATATAGCCATGTTATATATGATTTCTGAATTAATTCATTGATATATATAACCATGTTATATATGATTTCTGAATTAATGCATTGATATATATATATATAGCCATGTTATATATGATTTCTGAATTAATTCATTGATATATATATATATAACCATGTTATATATGATTTCTGAATTAATTCATTGATATATATATATATATATAGCCATGTTATATATGATTTCTGAATTAATTCATTGATATATATATATATATAACCATGTTATATATGATTTCTGAATTAATTCATTGATATATATATATATATATAGCCATGTTATATATGATTTCTGAATTAATTCATTGATATATATATAACCATGTTATATATGATTTCTGAATTAATTCATTGATATATATAACCATGTTATATATGATTTCTGAATTAATTCATTGATATATATATATAGCCATGTTATATACGATTTCTGAATTAATTCATTGATATATATAACCATGTTATATATGATTTCTGAATTAATTCATTGATATATATATAGCCATGTTATATATGATTTCTGAATTAATGCATTGATATATGTAGCCATGTTATATATGATTTCTGAATTAATTCTTTGATATATATAACCATGTTATATATAATTTCTGAATTAATTCATTGATATATATAACCATGTTATATATGATTTCTGAATTAATGCATTGATATATGTAGCCATGTTATATATGATTTCTGAATTAATTCATTGATATATATAGCCATGTTATATATGATTTCTGAATTAATGCATTGATATATGTAGCCATGTTATATATGATTTCTGAATTAATTCATTGATATATATAACCATGTTATATATGATTTCTGAATTAATTCATTGATATATATAACCATGTTATATATGATTTCTGAATTGATTCATTGATATATATAACCATGTTATATATGATTTCTGAATTAATTCATTGATATATATAACCATGTTATATATGATTTCTGAATTAATTCATCGATATATATAACCATGTTATATATGATTTCTGAATTAATTCATTGATATATATATAACCATGTTATATATGATTTCTGAATTAATTCATTGATATATATATATATAGCCATGTGATATATCATTTTGAAGCGCGTTTTTTGCTCTATCGGATCGTGTTATTCGTTACCGTTCTCAATCTATTCAATTATTTTTTGCAGGCTTTTCGACAGCATTGACAAAATTCAAATCCGCAAATTTTTCTTTTTCCCGTTCAAACTAAGCCGAAAAGCTGCCGAGACAGCTCCTGATATCAATAATGCGGTTGGTCTAGGAACCACTAATGAACATGTGACACAACGATGGTTCAAGAAATTTTACAATGACTACAAGAGCTTCGAAATAAAGACGGCCGCGGGCGGCTGACTGCGGTTGATAACGAACATTTGAAAGCCTTAATTGAAGCTGATCCTTGCAAAACCACACAAGAAGTGGTTGTTGGACTCGAGGTCGACCACTCGACATTCGTTCACCATTTAAAGCAAATAAGGAAGTAAAAAAATGGGTGCTGCATGAATTGAACGAAATCAAAAACATTGTCGTTTTCAGGTATCTACTAGGCTCCTGCGCAACAAAACGACCCATTTCTTGATCGGATTCTGATGTGTGATGAGAAGTGGATCCTCTACGACAACCGGCGACGTTTGACACAGTGGTTGGATGCCGGAGAACCTCCACAAAACTTCCGAAGCCGAAATTGAACTAAAAAAAGGTTTATGGTGACTGTTTGGTGGTCTGCGGCCAGTCTCATCCATCACAGCTTCTTGAGTCCGGGCGAAACGATTACGGCGAAGTATTGTCGACAAATTGACGAAATACACCAGAAACTCCAACGTATGTGTCCGAGATGAAGAGACCAATACTCCTCCACGACAACAATCGCACACATGTTGCTCAACTGCAGAAGCTGAATAAATTGGGCTACGAGACTCTGCCTCATCTGCCGTATTCACCGGACTCCTCGCCCACCCATTATCACTTTTCAAGCATCTCGGCAACTTCCTGCGCGAAAAACGCTTCAAAAGCCGAGATGATGTCGAATTAGCATTCAATGACTTCATCGCTTCCAGAACTCCGGATCTCTATGCTAATGGGATAAATAAACTTGTTTTACGTTGGCAAAAATGTGTCGATTCTAATGGTTCCTATTATAAATTTTATCATGAAAGGAGTTATGATCTTTTGGAGTTGAACGTCAAAAACGACATTATTTTTGAACCAGCCTAACCTATATATATATATATATATATATATATATATATATATATATATATATATATATATATATATATATATATATTCTAATTTATTACGATTGTCATGAAAGTGGACGACATGTTGGATTTATGAAAGCATAAGGCACATCCATTTTCGTCTATGAAAATTAAACAGGAAATAACCTTCATAATTAATGGGAAACTAACTCTCGCAGCGTAAACATATAAATGCCCTCTTTTAAAAGCAACTGGTATCGGCTAATAATAATTGAAATCAAATTAAAAATAAATCAAATCAAATATAAATAAAATTAAAAATAAATCAAATTCACTTCAAAAAATATTTTTTTAATAGAACAAATAAAACAAGTCTATTACAATTAATTTATTAATTATTATGGATTTTCTTTCATATGAAAATGGGGTTACTTCTTGAACGAAGATTTTCATTTGAATCAATAGTATATATAAAAATCATGCTGAAACGAAAGTGTTTAAACGTCCGTTTTCAGTGTGAAAATTATTTTGTAAAGCAGTGTACCTTTTGTATATACAGGGTGACCAAAAAAAAAACAGAGGACATTCAATCATTTTTCTGAGCATTTTACAGTCAACAAATAAAAAAAAGGGCAAAAGACCTTAGTGCTTTGATGTGATGTTTTGAATATAATAAACTAGTTATGACCAAAGTTTCATTTCATTCGGACAAAACACTAAGAAACGGGGGGGGGCACCATGTATTAATTAAATTGTTAACAGACAGACAGGAATACAACTTTATTATAATAGATTATATATGTGTGCGTGTGTTCATATCAAAACAATGTTTTCAAAAGGTATCTATGCCACTCTTGATTCATCACAAGGACTTCACTACGCAAATAAATATGATTTGACATAACCACGACTACCGAGAGAGGAAGCCGGTGAACATGACAGAATGACGTCATTACCAGATCAACATGTAGGTAAAAGGTGCCTAAAGTTCCTGTGTTCAACCACGTGGCCACGCTAATAGGCATAAAAATATTTTTCGTTGCCTGAGAGAATGGACGGTAATTTTATGAAGGTAGTCCAAACGTGCATGTATTTTCTTTTAAACAGAAAAAAACAGAATTCTCCATTTGGATAATTATATAATCGCAATTATTATAATTACACATTAGGATGATTTCAATCTAAAAAAAATATCACAGTAAGTGAACTTGTTTTTGAACTTTATATCTGCCGAAGAAAGTCGAATATTTCATTTTATTTATTTTTTTTAAACTGCAAAACAAACACTTTTTATATGAGAATATTTTTCAGTCCGTTCTTTTAATAATAAATAAAACTTTTCATTGAGTATTTTCAAATATTTTAAAGTTAAAAGCATTTTTCACGACAGTTTTTTGTTTTGTTTATGTTGTTGTTTTTATTTACATAGCCATCACCACTTAACAAGGCCCATAGGCCACTCAAGGATAAGGGTTAAAGAGTGTACAGTAGAAATTGGACAAATAATAATCGTTAGTAATGGAAATTCGGTAAATTTGTAAACTTAAGTGGAACGGCTCATCAAGAACTTGTTTACGTTGGACTTGAAGACGACCATATTATAGTCAACTGGAAAGCAAGAAATTGGAAGAGAGTTCCACACGCGTGCAGTTGTAAGAAAGAAGCTTTGCTCATGGAATTTACGTTTAGGTTTAGGCACAGATAAAGAGTGGGGGAAATTATTGATAGTGTTTTCAGGTAGACGTACTATCCTTGGACGTACCTGGCTCTTATATAGATATAGAATCGCATTAGCAGTGAGATATCTACTGGATCGATATATATGCATCCTACCATTTTTCCAGCGGCCTTTGCAACGGATTTAATGTATATGTTCCATTTCAGATCAGGAGTTAAGGCCACACTCAGAAGCTTGTTAAAACAAGACGAGAGCTATTCATTTCAATTGATGTCAGATGGCGATCAGAGCGTTGATGATGTAAAGATAGAAGCTTGATTTTAAATGAATTAAAACAAGTCACCTCTTTCCCCATTTTACCACTTGCTTAGATAATAGCTTGAATTAAAGGTTAAACATACAAACATCAAGCCCCATAGTTTAATTGTGGTCTTAAAAGAATTTTCGAACGCAACCCTGTCTTATAAAACAATCTACATTTGATTTTATAGGCTGTGCCTTTCTGCTTAAGCGGTGATAAAACTTCTCAAATGAACTTTTGAAGTTAGGTTGTATAAAAGTGTTAACTTTGGTAAAATTCAAACTTCCTTCTTTAATCGGATTTTCTTCGATTATTAATTTTCGCTAGTGATCAGTCGTATTCTGATACAAAACCTAAATGGGAATACTCCCAGACACATCAAAATCGGTCCAGCCGTTTAACGAGCAAACTCAAAGATTGATTGATTGACAGACGTATTGTGTAGGGAAACGTACACAAACAGACAGACACAGAGACACACAAACTGATACACATGATGCATACTGTCTTATTAATTAAGTGTTCTTGTTAGTAAGAGTTTTAGTGTGTTCATGTGTGTGATCATGTTGAAGAGAGTTATGAGATGCTAGATATTATATATTCATTGTGAGTGTTCATATTGTTGAGATATAGAGACAGGTCTTATATATAACGAGACAGACAGGAAGGGTACAGATTACTACAGGAGAGCCTAGCATGTAATTCAATGAGAGGAGGTTTACGAGGGGCGTGCAAAAAGTAATGCCCCTGACCACTTCCAGTTGTCTGATTGGTAGAGTTCTCAAAGGTCAAATCGTTAAACTTTGGCCCCTTACTCGCCAAATTTCTGGCCGAAAACCGATCACATAGATTTTCCCAAATCTCAGTACTCTTTATTTCAAGTTTGAGTCTGTAGATTTTAAATTGAGAGAGTTATTGCGTAGAGAAATATAAATACACACACACACACGCGTACGTACGTACGCGCGCACGCGCGTTCACTTTTATAGATATATAGACTAGCATTTCAGCCAGCCGTTGCCCGGGTGTTTGGATGTGTATGGTGAGCAAAAAAATAAAAAAAAGTGGTAGTAGGAAGGCAGTCTCGAACTCGTACCGCAAAGGAGGAAAAGAATGGGGAAAGAACATGACGTCTTTGTTGTTATGACCACTGCCGAACCGGAAGTGACGTGAGTTTTAATCAAGGCTAGACAATCGAAAGGGGAGGATGACTTTCAAAAATATCGGTGAAAAAAGCGACCGCTCCCTGTAGAAAAGTGCCCAATTGAAGGTGAAGATATATATTTTAAGCCAATTTTTCGATATTTGAACGTTAAACTTTGTGACATATTTCCATTCTATGGAGGTTAGGCGCGAACGAACACCCCATAATTTTATTATACCATATTTCTCAAACTGAAACATAATTATCAAAGTATACTTACGCAGATAGATATGAAAAGTCTTTATTAAAGTTTGTGCCTATTTCCATTCTATGGGGGCCAGGCGCGAACGCACACCCAACAATTCTATTATACCATCCCTATTTAAGTTAAAACATACTTATCAAAGTATTATTATATACATCTATATCAAAAACACTTGTAAACATTTTTTTTTTATATTTTTTAATTTTTTATTTCCAAACTTTGTGAACCAGGCGCGTACGCAGACCCCACAATTTTAATTAATCATTACGCCAGAACAAACATACCCATTCCTGTGTCTCGATACATATTCTATCATTATATGTGATCAGTTTTCTATAATAGCCAACCATATAGGAGCCTATCCGTGCCCAGACACACACACACAGACTTATATCTAGGAAACCAATCTACACAAAAATTATAAACACACCCACACGCATATATATTTATATATATATATATATATATATATATATATATATATATATATATATATATATACACTTCTTATCAAAGAATAAATCTTTAGCATAACAAAACTTATTAAGATAAGAAAAGCTTAAAACGATTAAAATGAGCAAACAAAACTATTAAATGAAAAAAGTAAAAGTAAATGAAAAGTAAAATTATAAACACACCCACACGCATATATATATATATATATATATATATATATATATATATATATATATATACACTTCTTATCAAAGAATAAATCTTAAGCATAACAAAACTTCTTAAGATAAGAAAAGCTTAATACGATTAAGATGAGCAAACAAAACTATTAAATGAAAGATGTAAAAGTAAATGAAAAGTAAAAGGGGAAAATTCTTTTTTGTTTTTTCCTTATTTCTTCTTTTCTTCTTAATTTTCTTATTTTACTTTCCTTACTGTTCTGGTGATAAAATAAATTTTTATATAACTTTTATTCCTCATCTTTCATTATATATATATATATATATATATATATATATATATATATATATATATATATAAATTACAATAAGTTTACCAAGGTAATCAAAATGGTAAACTTAAAATATATTATAAATATTAAAGAGTTAATATTTACAAGTAATATATATATATATATATATATATATATATATATATATATATATATATATATATATATATATATGCCGTATATTTGTACGGCATGTTTATATATCTATATACAGCATACTCGCGTTGACAAGCCAGTTCTCGTCAGATTACCGAAGTTAAGCGTAGAGCTTGATTAGTACCAGTTAAGCAACGTCCAGCCTGGTTAGTACGAGATGGGTGACCATTTGGGAATTCTAGACGCTGTATGTTCTCTCCACTTATCTCAGTATTTGTTTCCAATCGTCTTGTACATTCACTTCAATCGGCACTGGTATTTAACAATGTCGACTCAGGAGAGGTGTGGTTGAAGATTGTGCACCTCCTACCACAAAAATTTCACGCACAGGCACCCCTTCGTTGATATCCATAGTCTGTTAAAGACTGAAGGAGGCAGTATATATATATATATATATATATATATATATATATATATACATATATATATACATATATATATATATATATATATATGTGTGTGTGTGTGTGTGTGTGTGTGTGTGTGTGTGTGTGTGTGTGTGTATAAGCCATTTTTATAAATAAATATTTATTATCCACAGACATATATGTTTCATGTTCATTAACATTCATCAGTATGGAGATTATACCTGAGTAATTTCAACTCAATATCTTTAACCATACTGATGAATCATTACTTTCCAAGATCAGAAGTCACTCGAAGATTATCATTAATGAGATTGTCAGTTGAATGATGAACAGTATCATGAGGCGATTAAAAACGCAAAGCAAAATTTGAACAGATTGTTCCTTGAGCTTTTGGCTAGGAACAAAGTGTAGTGTCTGTTCTGATACTGCACTTTTTATGTCCTCAGTCAGTGGAGAAGAAATCCTTAATGACTGAGACAATTTTGAAAATCCTTCATGACTGAGACAATTTCCAGAATGCCCCTTTTTGGGAAGCTTGATTTTCCCTACGCCAAATCCCGATCTTGTATCCAACTCTACCCTCGTGGGGAGACAAGTAAATAGGAACATTGGAATTAAAAACGACATAAGTATAAGTGTGTTTGCGCACTTCACAGACCGTGATCGTCCCACTCGTTGTGCCGGTCCAAAGTTATGGTTTGATCCAGCTAGCGCTGCAACAAATTATATTCTCCTTCCAAAACAAAAACTACAAGCCCAGTTTATAAACAACTAACGATCTTTATTTCTTGAATATTAAAAGTAATACTCACTTTCTCAAGCCTGAATGGCAGATTTGCAGAGTTAGATGTTTTCTCCATACTAAACGGACACACATAACTTCTATTACACAATCCTTTTTGCTGAGAGTCCCAAAGGACCCAATCTGCCCAGGGAGACACGCCGGTCGAACTCTCCAGCAGCACACAGCAAAATCCACCGTCTCTGTTGAACGTTCAACTTTAACCCTTTTTCCTCCGAAAGAAAAAAAAAGCTTTGAACGCTCTGGCTGCTCTTTTAGTATCTCCTTAAACCGTTTCATCTCTGACTGATTTTTGGCCTTTGTTTGCGTTCACAATTCGACTACCCAGAGGTTGACTGGTATATCATCTAGACGGTCTCTATTCATAGGGATTTACCTCGAGTTCATATAGAAAAATTATTTTTCCCAAGCAGGTCGGTCCGAGCATGACTTTTATTTTTCCAGTAAAGAGAATATCTCTTGGGTGGTCGGACTCTGACTCGATATATTTTCAGTTATCTGTGCTCCTCTCTTCCTTTGGCCAAGCATTTATCACTGCAACGTTTGCCATTCGTATGAACCAGCAAAACATGCTACTTGCACATGTTGTACTCTACAGAAAAGCAGCCCCGTGATAACGTGTTTAACAGATAGGCAGATCTGGGAAAGAAACTGTTCATGGAAACTCCTTTCCAAAACAAAGCTTCGATTTTATGAATCTCTTAAATCTATAGTGGCGTCGCTCATCTTTCATTTAATATATATATATATATATATATATATATATATATATATATACATTTATATATATATATATATATATATATATATATATATATATATATATATATATATATATATATATATATATATATACGATGCTCATTGTTTGTTTATAAACAAGCAGTTAGAGCACTTAAAAGTAGTGGACAAATGTTTGCTTAAATAGACATTTGGCGAGATAATTTACGGGCGCCGCTCCCGTGGGTCGATCGGTGGAACTGCTGACTGTCAACGCAATGGTTCTAGGTTCAATCCTCGGCTTGGGAGAGGTGCTAGTCTAGCGGCACTGATGAGCTGTGATACAACGAAACAGGGCTGTATGTCGAGTACTATATATATATATATATATATATATATATATATATATATATATATATATATATATATATATATATATATGTATATGGAGGTTCCGCAAATGATACTTTAGGTTTTGTGAAAAGACAAGTGAAATAAACTAATGCAACGTTTCGGTCGGTGTAGCATCCGACCTTCTTTATGCATCTTGGAAAAGAAAAGTTGAAAAGTAACTTTTCTCCTTTCTTTTCCAAGATGCCTGACGAAGGCCGGAGGCTACACTGACCGAAATATTGCACAAATAACACTCAAGATGAGAACAATAGTCCGATTAAAAGAAGTAATACAAACAATCAACCCTCATCTAAAAAAAATTCAGAACTGTAAGCTAATGCACTTTGGACATGAATTTTAAAACGCATATTCTCATATCTTAGTACTTATGCAATGTAATGACCGTTATATTGTCGGAATCGTCTGGACGATTTACGGAAAAGGCCGGAAAGTTCCGAAACGTAACCATAATACAAAATATCAAAAAGAAAATATCTGTTTATTATCATTTGTTTGTTATTAAAACAATCTGAGTATTTATCCTGATTTGAACAAGAAACATTCACAAAATCATAAATAGAAGAAAAACATCATATAAACATGATTCATTTTTGCTTTCAGTCGTTTGTTATTTAAAAAAATAAATAAATATTTATTCATGAAACTTCCCTTACAATGATTGTTTTTTCTTTCTTGATTTTAATTTTAATTTTCTAAAAGTTTCGTAAAAATTATCTAATATTTATTCAAGAATATTGTTTCTATTTTTCAGTTAATTTTTCATTGTAACTTTTTCCCCATTTTACAATTGACTTTTCATTGAATTAGCTTTGTACTGTCAGAAAACTTATATCTGTCATCAAAAAAAAAATATTGGCCAACGTTTGCACGAAAAAAAGTATCCCGCAACTTCCGTTCGACATTTTCCGGTGTGTTCTGGGACCGCCCGGCGATTCCGACGATAGCATATTCTTTATACTGCATGAGAACCTAAATCTTACAGTTAAAGAAAGACATAAATAATTTAAAAAAATACACATATTAATTTTTTTCATATTTCTGCTGTTTTATTATTTTCTGTTATGTAGGTTAAAAACGGCGGAGGATAAAAAAAAATGAGAAATTGGTTTACGGTAATTTTTATTGTATGTACAATTTCAGATTTTTTAAAAAATATAATCTGCAAATAAGATTAGTACATTTAGTACAAATCGTTTTCTTTTTTTTTTCTTTTTTTTTTTTGTAAAATTTTGAAATTTTACTTGATTTCGCTTTTATATAACAATAACACTATGATACGGTTTCTATATTTTAGTGAAATAAAATATATTTACAAAATTCAATATTTTTAAAAAACATTAACAGAAATATTTCTCATATGAGATTCTTTTCATTCCCTTCTTGATATTATAAACCAAAAGTAACCTTTATTTTATGAGTTTTAACTTTATTCCTTAGTGGAACACTTTTTTCTGTTGGATGTGAAAATCGAGCATTTTGCGTTGATCTTTGATTAGTAAACAAGGTACGAGTCCAGAATAGTTAACAATCCAGAATTCGTAAAAAAAGCACCATTTTAATTTATATCAAATGCAGCAAAATTACATTACCTACCGATCCGTATACTTTTAAAGTGTGAAAACTGTTTGTCAGATTTTTCTTAATTCCAGAATTTGATTTAGTTATTGTGATTTATCGACACACGAAAAAGGTGGTGGTTAATATTTTCAAAGTATTCATTTAACGAGATTTAATTAATTCTGAAAAGATAGTACAATTACTTATCCTGTCACTAACCTTAAGTCCTCATGACAAGTCACCCCTTCTCTAAACGGTCCTGGATATGACCTAAAACTATATCCGATGGTGAGGCCCCACCTTGCGGGCCTTTGGGGAGTGTGGAGCCACGCTTTAATTGCCATTGCTCCCAGATCCACTCTGACCCGGAGTGGTAGTACCTGTTAGTGTCCCAACTATGGGCTAAATAGAATCTGACTAAAAAAAAAATATACTCTATTAAAAATCGTTCCTCAAAATAACTAGATTCGGCATTAAATAACCTGAAAAAGGTTGATATGCCGTAAAACAAAAACAACCAACCAACCTTCTCTAAACAAAAATCATCGTAAAAACAGACTTAATCGCTTTAAGTAAAACGATCATAATGAAAATGTCGATCGTTATTTTTTTCGTCTGTCAATAAGTTAGTTTAAAGAAATATAGTTCTGAAATAAAAAGTCTTACGGTTTCCACACTTTGAAAGTATACAGACCGGTCGATAGAGAACTGAAACAGTTTCTCCAAATCAAGCTAATCTATTAAAAATTGCATAAAAACTTTATCATGTGTTTATCCGTTTAGTGAAAACACAAGAAATTTACGCAAATTTATCCATTTTCTTTTAATATAACGCAGTCGCAGGCTGACTCATGTAAATACGTGCCGAGTTTATGTTCCTATTTACTATGCCTTCCCACGGGACAGAGTTAGACACGAGGGTCGTTTTTTTGACGTGGAGAAAAGGAACAAAAATAAAAATTGTCTCAGTCGTGAAGGATTTCTCCTCCACTGAGTTTATGTTGCGTTAGGAGTTAAGCCGTGAGCATGACGCCACGAAATGAAATGCATATATAAGCAGTAAGATCGAACGAAAAGAAAAAAACGCGTAGCAATTCAAAAGGTATGCTCAACAAGAACGCGAGCTGGCCTTCCATAGGTCCTAGAGAAGAATTACTGCCACACAACAGCGGATGATAACTGAACGGCCTGAAGACCTAAAATTTGTAAACGCTAAATACTAATGAATTACTGTTATAAATACATGTCGGCGACTTGCGTATAAAACCTGACAAAATAAATAACTTTTTCCATCACCTAAATAAAGCTCGTATTAAACTTTTATTATCTTTACAATTCTGTAAATACAACGCAATAATAACGTTACAAAAATAAATATCCCTGTTAATTTAGAAATCCATTCTTAACATGAAGAGGATACCTTTGGAGGATTCTTTCATCTCTTCAAATGTCCCTTGTCCATAAGGCCGAAAATGGCCGGCGACATCTTCCACCGATAAAATTTGATTTAATTTCTTTTAAAACATAAATGCTGAGCAAGTTTGCGTAATTTCCGGTGTACTGCATTTTTAACCCAACATATAAGTACAAGATAAAGGTTTTTTTTGTTATTTTCCTGTTTACGAGTCGAATTATCTCAAGAATAGCAGAATTTAATTATGCTGCGTTTTGAAAAAAATATTTGTTTTTAATTTTTCCGTTGCGAGTCCTTAATTGTTAACTATTCTGTACTTGACCCGTACACAAATGATGGTCATTTTGATGCCATACTTTGTAATAAATTTTATAGATTATTGTTGAATTTTAAGTCATACCAAATTTGGAAACACAATGGATATATTTACAAAAACAACGATTCTAAACAAAAACAACAACAACAACAACAAAAATAGATCTAAAATTATTATTATTAATTAATTATCATTAATTTCTAGGTATTTGTTACCCGTAGGATTCCAGTATTTGTAGAGTCACTCCCGAGTATTGACGGAGATTTCCGAATTAACCGCGATTATTACCGAGGCAGAAGACAAACCATACGAATAAAAAAAGGCGCAATTGTATGTTTGCTCGAATTCGACAGACGATATGAAATTTGTAAGTCGCAAGATAAAAATTGAAAAAACAAAACAAAACACGTAAAATAGCAGACGACACTAAAGCAAATTAATACAAAACAACGTTAAGTTATGGTTAATTAAAATATCCCCCAAAATAACAATGTCGAAAAAACTTCCTGAAATAATCTGTTATATAAAGGGCAGTTTTTTTTTTAATCATTTTGTTCAAGCTAGGGATGGGTAATCAAACCGGACGCCAAACATTTACCCACCATCTCATACGTACCCACCGGGAGATCTTTTTGAGATTCTAAGTGTCCCTTTAAATGCAATTGTTTGAATCTATCTTTCACTTGGTTCACCGGGTATATATTTACTAGGTAGATTTTGAATTCTTTTTCATGAATCTAGTTTCTCCTTTAATTTTTGGAATGATATATGTCCTCCAAGGATTCAAGTTGACTTTCATGGCGTAAATAAGATTTTGATATCGCGTTATCTGCTCCGGTCTGTATGTGTGTTTGTATGTCCAGCTACAAGTAAAAAAAAATCTACTAAACAAATAATCACAAAGTTAGTATGTTTTTGATCATCCTTGTTCCGAATGAATAATAGCAGACGTTTAGAAAACATTATTTATTTATTTGAGGTCAACTGGGATAACTTTTGTCGGGGGGGGGGGTCAGTCATTTATTTACTAACTAGCAGTGGGTGCCCGGCCTTACTAGGTCGTAAAATACGCTTGAAATATTTTAATTCGCGCAGATTTCGTATTTATTATTACAGAGCCAATTCTCTATTGAATATTATTTTGTACCTAATATATCATACTGATCTCACAAGTAAAAAAATAAAAAAAATAAGAAATAACTCGGATACCATCAGCTAGAATCGAAACCAAAACGTTTAGCGCTCCAGGCGCGTTCCCTACAGCTGTCAACATCTAGTTAGATAAGAAAGATCTAATATTAAACGACTTAAAGAAATAAATCGAATTTGGGCATGCGCGAAGAGTAAGAGAAGTATATCGGCAAGTTAAAATAAACATTTTGAATTTAAAATTGCCGATAGTATATCTGTACACGTGAATAATCCATCCAAACAAAGATTTTACTCATTATAAACTATCATTGGTGTATGATTACTATTTCCTGTTATTTACAGTGTTATGTAGTCAATAGTTTTAGAGTTCATCGGTTAAATATATAAACATACATACAGACATACACACATTTACTGTTTTATTTATATAGATTTGAAAAGAAAATGCTGATTTATGCCTCGGGGAATCTATTATATAAAGAAGAGTCTTCTATGTGTATATGCCCAGGTGGAAAGGAATTGGCTGAGCGGAGAAGAAAGGGGTGGTTTGGGAGAGAGAGGAATAAAATGAGAAAGAAAGGACGGTAAAGATAGATAGATAGATAGATAGATAGATAGATAGATAGATAGATAGATATTTTAATATAAATATATTACATTTCCGCCTCGGGCAACGCCGGGTCACCCTGCTAGTAATCAATGAAGTTGATTCAGTGCTTTGAAGAACATTATTAAAATCATTCTAAATGTGGTGCGGAGGAGGAAGAGGAGGAGGTGGTAACTGACCCTTACCTCAATTAAACACTTGAAAACCTTGACCTCTTCTGGGCAAGCAAGAAAAATCAGCTTTCCTTAATTTTTTTTTTTTACAAAGTAAATAAATAAATAAATAATGTTCTTCGTTTTTTTTTTAATGTAACGTAGTAGCAGGCTGCCTCATACGTACGTTATATTGAAGACCCACGTGCCTAGTCAATATCGCATTAGTATTTAAGCTGTGAGCGTGACGTCACGAAATGATATAAGCATCAAGATCGAACAAAAAAGGAGAACAAAAATGAAAAAAGGGAAATGCATGGCGATTCGAACGGAACGCTCAACAAGAACGTGATGTCAACTCTCCTGCCCCCTCGAAAACGAGCCGACCAACTGTAGGTCCTAGAGAAGAATTACTACCACACAAAAGCGGATTGTAGCTAAAAGATCTGAAGGCCTGAAATTTGAAAATCTTAAAGAGTGGCAAATTACTGTTATAAATACATGTCGGCGACTTGCGTGTGGAACTGGAGGAAACAGATAACATTTTTCTTTCACTTAAAAAGTTGGTGCCAAAGTTTTATTTTCTTTGCGAATCTCTACATACAACGTAATAACAACGTTATAAAAACAATTTTATGCCAATATTCGGCAATGATTCGGCATCCTCTGTCAATACTCAGGAATTTCTACATATATAAATATCCTAGGTGTCCATTAGTTACAAGCACCAATTTCTAAAACTTAAAATCAAGAAATAAAAGAAATTTTAAACAAGGAAAAACGAAACGGAAGTTGACATTGAATAAATAATTCGAGAAAAAAAAACAACAAGAACAAACAAACGATCGAACGGTAATCGAATTCGTATTGATTGACAAAAACGATCGAACGATGATCGAATTCTTATTGATAAACAAATGACGATTATAAACAAACAAAAAAAGGTGGTCAGGGGTGGATAGCGTTTCCATTTTTATGCAGGTTCTTCGATGCCCGCTTCTTTTGCTGACGTTGCTCCTTCCACATTCGGACATCGTCCATTGTCGACGGCAATTGCTGACCACTCGACTCAGGCAATACAAACAGCAACAGACTGGCGAGTATACTTCCGGTGCCGAACACCGTAGCAGGCAACCAGGGAACGTACAGCACCTGCATTACAGAAAAAAAAAGAAAGAAAACATTATCACATTAGATTTCGGGATCCTTTGGATTAGGATTGATAAATTTTTTTACACAGGAATCACCGCTTATCAAGGCACGGAGGCAACTTGAGGATAAGGGTTATTGGGGATACATTAGTCAATGTGATTATAGCGTAGTAAATATAAGTAGTGGGGATTTTGTAAATTTGATTACTTAGAGGGACGGTTTATCAAGAACTTGTTTACATTGGACTTGAAGACAATCAAATTGTAGTCAGCTGGAAAGCAGGCAATCGGAAGAGAGTGTCGCATGCGTGCAGTTCTATGAAAGAAGCTTTGTTCATTGAATCTACATTTAGGTTTAGGAACAGATAAAGAGTGTGGTAAATTATTGATAGTGGTTTTGGCGAGACGAGTGTTTTTCGTGAAAGTTTGGCGAAGGGGGGGTCCATAGATTGAAGCTCAGACGAGCACTTGCCAGGAAAATAACGATAAAGCAGACCCGCAATGTCTATTCTGTGGGAAAGAGGTTGCAGGGAAGAGAAAAGGGCATCCCACAATAAGCTACGAAGTCTATTCTGAACTCTGTTAAGACAGGATAAGCTGCTTCTAGCAGCTCCTGCCCAGATGTGGCAACAGTACTCCATTGTTGGCCGTACCTGGCTTTTATATAGGTAGACAATTGCATTGGGAGTGAGATATCTACTGGAGCGGTAGAAGGATCCCATCATTTTTTCAGCGACCTTGGCAATGGATTTTCGTTTGGTTTGTCAGGTTGGTGCAAAAGTTTTTGCCGGTTGGTAGATGGAGTATTTTAAACCATTATAATTTATTTCATGCGTATTGTTATAACATAAAAATATACCATAATTAATTTATAACTTTTGTCTTTTAGATTATTCAAGTATCATTCAAATTCGTTATTCATCCAACAACGATCTTCGTTAATTAACAAAAAAACGGAGATATTTGAATTCAAAATTAGATGGTGCTACTGTCGTGCAACTTGAAGGAATTTATAATATAAATCTCACCTGTCTGTTTAAATGTATGTATTATGTATGTATGTATCTCTCGCAAAAACTTTCAACAGAGGCGACGGATCATGACAAGATCAGTATCATTTTGAAGCTCTACGTCTCGGACAACAAATATTGAAAGCTTGGACAAAAACATTAATTCTTCCATCCGAAATTCGACCGTTTTGTATAAGGAGGGGTCGATTTTTTTCGCCGACATTTTAGCAAATCGTTACCGTTGGATTGACTTCGGTTAATTTCAACACGTCTAACTTCCGGTCGCATCATGGAGACATCGTCTAAGATGTCAGGTTTCCTTTCACTTTCTTTTCCGCCTTCGCGCCACGGGTCCGAGCCTGCCTACCTACTACCACTTTTTTTTAAACCTCCCTTCGCCCTGGCTGCCTACTGTTGTTTGGATTCACTTCCCATGCTATTACCATTTTTTAAACCCCTCTCCACATTCACGGGTTCGTGCTGCTTGCCTACTACAATTTTTTTTTTTTTTTTTTTTTTTTTTGCTCAACACACACCTCTAAACGCCGGGAACCCAGGCTAGTCTATTATATAAAAGGCAAAATAGGCGCGCGTGTTTGTGAATTTCCACGAAAGGATTTTTTCCTCGAGGTTCTCACGTCGGTTAGATTCTGGGAGAAGTTTTCTTATACTTCCTAGATCGTAATATCTCAAATTTGCAAACGAACATCGTCTCTACCGTTGTTTTTGATCGATTTTTAAAAAAATTCCCTCGTTCGGGTGTTTGTCTTTTTCCTATAAATAAAGCGAAACTAATCGAAACAAACGCAACCACCGCCTGGTCGTCCGGCCAGGTAGTATCTGTTTTTTAATGGGCCCTTGGTCAATGTAAAGGAAACACTTCATATTGAGACAATTATTATTTATTTGGATACTGCCAGAATGCCCCCTTTTGGGAGGGCTTCTTTTCCTTCATATTAAAAACGACCTTCGTGGGAGGTTTAAAAGCAACGCAATTTCTGCAAGTCATCTTTTTGATTGACTACGTTAAATTTGAACGCTTTGTACATCCGGTCGCGTCGTGGAGTAGAGGTAGGACGTCAGGCTTTCTTTCACCTTTTCCGCCTTCGCGTCACGGGATCGAGCTTACCTGCCTACTACCACTATTTTATTTTTATATCTACAACTCCCGGGCACCCAGGCTAGTCTATTATATAAATTTCACCTGTCTATTTAAATGTATGTATGTATGTATGTATGTATGTATGTAAAGAAGAGCCTAAAACTTTCGACAGAGGCGAAGGATTTTCACGAGATTGGTATCGTTTTGAAGTTCGACGCTTCAGACGACAAATATCGGAGAATTGGCTAAAAACATTAATTGCTTCGCCTTCTACTGGGCACTTTTTCCACAAGGACGAGGTAGCTTTTTTCGCCGATATTTTTTTTTAATCATCCTCTCTTCTAGATTGACTAGTCTTAATTTAAACCTTCACCACTTCCGGTTTGGCGATGGGCGTAACAGCAAAAACGTCACATTTTTTTTCACGTTCTTTTTTTCCTTCACCCTACGGGTTCGACCTTGCCTGCATACTACCACTTTTTTTTTTTTTTTTGCTCAGCACACAGCCAAACAAGCGTTTGGTGGGCGGTGCTTTACCAACTGACCAAACAAAACTAGTGGGAGAAATTTGCGTGTATATATATATATATATATATATATATATATATATATATATATATATATATATATATATATATATATATATATATATATAGTCATCGACATACAGTCCTGTTTCGTTGTATTGCAACTCATCAGTGCCGCTAGACTAGCACCTCTCCCGAGCCGAGGATTGAAGCTAGAACCATCGCGTTGACTGTCAGCAATTCTACCGATCGACCCACGGGGTGGCGCCCGTAAATAATCTCGTTAAATGTCTATTTAAACAAACTTCCGTCCACCACTTTTACAGTGCTCTAACCGCTTTGTTTATAAACAACGAGCGAGCGTCGGATTTTTGAGCCAATTAAGTAGCGGGTGAGATTACTTACAACAGTGCTCTACCCAAAGAGAGGGGGGCTTAAAATATTTGTAGTTTTATATATATACTAATATTGCCCGGGTGTTTGTAGGTGTGTGTGGTGTTAAATAAAAAAGAAACCGGGGGGGGGGGGTCGAACCCGAAGTCCTGAGGCGAAGTTTGAAAATAAAATCGGCCAGCCAGAATGAGTTAGTGAAAGATGTTTGAAAGTCGTCGAGCGTTACGATGACGACAACGACGGCGATGACGATGTAAGCATTGTTATAAACGAAGTAAGAAAAGAAAACAACGTTTTAATTAAGTGGGGTGGCGGGGGTAATCAAAACATCAAAAAAAAATCTAACGTAAAGCAAACGAACGTTGAAAACAGAAAAACGAACAAGTGAAAAATGGCTTAAATGAGCATGTTTCGATATTAAAATTTAAAAAATCGGTGGATACCCGGGTGTGGCTAAGAATAAGCGAAGTAAAAAAAAAAAAAGAAAAAACCAGGAAAACGAACGTTACGTGAAAAATGGCTTAAATAATACAGGGTTCAATATTTAAATTTAAAAAATCGAAAAAAAAACATCTCACACCACGATGAGAACCCAAAACGTTTAGATAATAAACAAACGCGTTAACCAATTGCGCTAAAGCGAGGGAGATGAAATTTGCTTGGTTTTTCAACTATTTAAAGTAAATCAGGTCACGACGTCATGACGTCATCTGACGCATGCGTAGAATCGGGCATCGTTACGAGAAATCCGTTTTTGTTGACCCCCCCCCCACACACTGTGGAAAATTGTCGATTTCGGGGTGAAAAAGTTAACGTTGTTGGCCAATTTTTCGATATTTTTCAAGCGAAGGATGGGGCTTCGATATGATACCGAGTTTGTGAATTTTCGTCGTGTGTGTCGAAAGTTTTTAGCAGACACACAAACATACACACATACATACACACAAACAAATATACATACATTTTCGCTTTTACATATATACTAGCGAGGGGTACCAGGCGTTGCCCGGGTGTTTGTAGGTGTGTGTGAAAAAATCCGAGAAAAAAAACAGGTGCCCGTGAAAAAAAAAAACGGAGCCTTGACGACGCGCAGTTAGAAAATAGTAAAGTGTGAAAAAAAAAACAGGTGCGCGTTTTTGCTTGACGTGACGGCGATAGGTATTCAGCAGTTAGCATTTTGTGCGGGATCGTTTTTAATGAGGTCAATTGTTTGTTTTTAAAAACCTGCTCCCTCGTCTCGAAATGAAAGCTACCGTCTAATATGACGAAGTCGACATTGAACAAACGTTACTTAGCTCTCTAGAGATCACTGGCTCTAAGCCTGAGATTAGAGTCGAGTTTCGCTTTTTGTTTATACCGAAACCCGAATGTAACGCGTGCCGATGCGGGAAATATGGAATAATTAACGTTTGAAAGTCAATAAAATTAAATAGATAGGCGAGCTCCGTGGTTAAGTGAGTGTGAGATATTACAATTTATAGATAATATAAAAAGTTTTAAGAAGTTGCGAAGCGAGCGAGCGCTTCTCTGAAAGAAGCCTTTTGTGGACATCGAGGAGAAGCGTACATACATACATACATTTTCGCTTTTATATATATATATATATATATATATATATATATATATATATATATATATATATATATATATATATAAGCGAGATAAGACACTGATAGAATTCAGATGAAAATCCTAATAGATATTACTTGAAGTAATATTTTCAAGGAGATCCTAGCCAAAAAGGAGAAGCTCAATATTTAAGAATAGAGCAATATATAAATTTAGTGGTTTAATTTTAAACTCGAAAATAACAACATATAGAGGCATATATTCGATTTAAGAATTTATTGCTTGACAAAGGAATATATAGAAGGATATATGATATGAGCCATTGTTGAAAATCCATGGATTAAGGAAATTAATATAACCCCTTCTATATATTCCTTTGTCAAGCAATAAATTCTTAAATCGAATATATGCCTCTATATGTTGTTATTTCAGAATTTAAAATTAAACCACAAAATTTATATATATATATATATATATATATATATATATATATATATATATATATATATATTAAAAGGGCATTATGTTAATACTATCAGCTGTTAATGATTGCTCTCTAAACAAAACTAATGGCATATTTGGAAATTTTAAATCAGCAAAAAAATAAAAAAATAAAATTGCACTACTTTTTTAACCTTGGATGTTATTCTCACAGCGTTTCGGCTGATGTAACCGCACAAATTCTTCAGGTCTATCTGGAATTTTTTTTGTCGAACACGGGAATCCTTAAGGAAATTCGAACGAAACATTTTATTTAATCCTGGTGATAGCATGCCCTCGTTCTGTCAACCATGACTAGGTAGGAGTCCTAAGCAACTCGCAATTGTAGAAGATATAACTTGGCACTTTATCCGTTCTTATAGTGTCTCGGTCTTAGACAAGGTTCAAAACAGTCCCATATTTAATATGTTCTGTATTATCAGGCAAGCCCCAAGCTCTATTCATCATCGCAATGTTATATATCTATGAGAAAACTTTAATAGAACATACCCTGGTAAACTTATAACACTTATGTCCTCATCGTGCATGATGCTGACAAACCCGTCTAGCAGGAAAACTTCACTTCATCACTGCTGTAGATTCCTAGATACCGAATATCAGATAAATAAATGTACTTATTAGTGTTGGGACGATTGATCGGAATCGGAAGACAATTGTGTATATTTTCTTATGCCGAAAACGATTCCTTCAATTATACACACACACATACACACACATATACATACACACACGCATACACACACGCATACACACACACACACACACACACACACACACACACACACACACACACAAGTGTGTTTTTTCGTTTGAGAAAATATATGCACATTTAACATGTGTTTTTACGGTAATTGGAAAAAATAACAATTTTATAGTTAAATATTTAGTGATTTACAGAGAATCATAAATCGGAATCGGTAAGTGTATCGGAATCGGAAATTTATGACAGAATCAGGAAATTAGGACAAAATCGGGAATTTATGACGGAATCTGTAATTGTATCGGAGTCAGAGATTTAGGACAGAATCGGGAATTTAGGGCGGAATCGGTAATTGTATCGGAATCGGAAACATTAGAATCGCCCCATCACTAACACCTGTATATTAGTGTGGTAGAAGTAAAACAAAATAGTTATTTAAATGGTAGGGAAAAAAAAATGAGATTCATTTATTTTCGTGTCGTGGATTTGTTTTCTCGAATGATTATTTCGCAATTTGCATTGCGATGCGCATAATAAATTTAAAAACAAACAAACAAAACAAAATCTCTATATAAATAAAATGAACTCATTTTTTCCCGTCGGATTTTGACCTTAATATGATTAAAAATCAAGATTTTTCATGCAAATATAATATGCACAAACGGCAGAACAATATCTAAGGTGTGTTATAGGCTTATTATTTCTCAAATTCCTCGATAATCTTGGATTTCTATACTTTTTCTGCTGAGAAGTCACGGCCAAAATCGGTTAAGATCAATGGAAGTGGTAAAATGTTTTCTCTCTAATAAATTCCTCCTTCCCCTGCCACCACTTAACACCGTTTGGGGATCGTTCACAAGGAACAGTTGAGAAGAGAACACCGGTTTGGCTTCGTAGTTCTTTCATGTGAAGTTATTTAAAATCACTAAACTAAGCTGCAGTGCTCTGTGGCGTAGTGGTTAGTGTGCTGGACAATTCACATTATATTTTCACGTTCGCGCCGACCTACCGTAGTCGTTTTTTTTTTTTTTTTTCCTAAACAACTGGAATGGACTTTTCTTGGTGGCCGAACTGTTAACGTTGCAGATGTTTGTTTTTTTGTTTTTTTTTTCACACTTTATTTTCCTACTTTTACTCATGACTCCGGGTTTGATCCTTCCTATTTACCTACCATAACATTTTTTAAAACTCCCCCCTGTCCCGGAAACAAACACTCGGGCAACGCCGGGTACCCCCGCTAGTAAATAATAGATCAAAATTCCTCACCACAACGCGTGAAAACGGTGAAATCATGTTTCCAATGGTTCCGGATATTCCAAGCATTCCAACACCAACATTTCTGGAAAATAAAAATTGTGCCGTTTTCACCAAATTATTTTGAAAATATGATTTTAAAAGTTAAATATCGTTTGCTTATTAAATTATTAACTGAACAAAGCTATAGGACCATTTGCCATGATCCCAGGTACACCTATATCTTATCAATTGAATTTTCGGTAAACCTGAATATTTAACATTATACTAGACTACCCGTGACTCGTTGGGTCAGTATGTTATATGTTAGCTATGGAATTCATGTATGAGCGTGACACTTGTGACGTAAAGAAAATAGTTTTTTTTTGTTTTGTTTTTTTTACATAACAGAAACATTTTTATGAAAATATATTAAAATGGAAAAAGAATATAGATAGATTTCTATGAGTCCTTCTGTTTATTATAATTGATTATTTTTGAAAAAAAAATTACAGTTACTGAATTATAAGTGGTTGGCCATACTTATAGGTAAATGTGCACTGAACAGATACCATAATACTTATTATAGTTAAATTCAAATTTTGATATATCTGCTTTTTTTTTTTACATCGTTCATTTCTGTATTACGTTTAAGTTATTTTAAATCCCACTCTTCCCATGTTAAATAATAATTTCGAAATAATAACGTTAATATTTCAGCGTCCCAATTCTTCTTTTGTTTTTTATTTATTTTAACCCCCACTCTTCCCATGTTAAAGAAAAACTTCGAAATAATAATGTTAATATTTCAGCGTCCCAATTGTTCTTTTGTTTTTTTGTTTTTTTTTGTTTTTTTCGCGTTTAAATTATCCAAATAGACAATTGTTAATACTGTCAGCTTTTTTTTTTTACATCGTTCATGTCTGTATTATGTTTAAGTTATTTTAAACCTCACTCTTCCCATGTTAAATAATAATTTCGAAATAATAACGTTAATATTTTAGTGCGCAGGTCATGCGTGCATGCGCAACCAGATGTCGTAAACCGGAAAGTGGGTTACATATATCGTTACAAGATCATTTGAGTTTTATAATTATATAAATTGAATGTAGAAATTGATAACAAGACATTTAAATATAAATACGAATTAATCACTGAAACAGTTCTTTTGAATCTTCAGACTTCATCGTGTAAGCCATAAGCTCATTACCAGACTTACATCAAATCTGTTTCCAAGATAGCTAGAAAAATGGTTGCATGAAATCCTGACGCAATCCTCTATTTTTATAAAAGCTAAAAACACCATAAAATCCATTTTATGACGTCTTTGACTAGGAGCTGTTGCCACATCTAGGGAGAAGCTGCTCGGGGTATCCTATGCAGCCTTGGGAGAATTCAAAACCACCTCCGAAATCTAGTAAGTGATGCTCTTTTCTCTTCCCTACGACGTTTTTCCCACATAAGAGATTGTTGCGAGTCTGTATCTGCTCGATCGTTATTTTCATAGCAAGTGCTTGTCTGAGCTTCAATCTATGGTTCCCGCCTGCACAACATTTACAATAATAACTCATCAAGCTACAACCACTATCAACAATTCTCTCTCTCTCTCTCTCTCTCTCTCTCTCTCTCTCTCTCTCTCTCTCTCTCTCTCTCTCTTCCTGTGCTTGAATCTAAACGCAAATTCCATGAACAAAGATTTTTTCTTAGAACTGCCCGCCTGTGGAACTCTGTTCCGGTGGCCTAATTTTCAGCTAATTACACATGGTCGTCTTCAAGTCCAATGTAAACAAGTTCTTGTTAAGCCGCATCCTTAAATAATAAAAATTCTACCCAATTTCCACCGATAACGAATACTGCGCTGTTGTTCAGAACTTATATATATATATATATATATATATATATATATATATATATATATATATACCCCTATAATTTTGTTGTGTATGTATTAATATTGAGATTAAAAACTCTTTTTGTTTCTATTTATTTCAAAAGAAAATACAACTTTGTTATATATGGGCCGTGGAATTGCATTCATCTGCAAAAGGTCAAGCTAATTTGCATATTCTTTGAAACATTCATTTTAATTCATCCTCTATTAGATTTTTCGGTTTTCTTATGGGATGATAATCTTTAGTAAACTATTACGTGTAATTATATTCATGCAGATATTCTACATGATTTATACTGTCGTAATATTTGCGTAAAAAGTTTATAGTAAACACAAACCTCTTTCTATATATAAATATTTATGCATGCATAATTTTGCTTACCAAACTCGCCTGTCAGTTTTTGATCTACAGATATAAAACTTAATATATAGGGTATTCGAACCCATGCGGAATTTTATATTTTACTTTTAACCGAGGAAAATCGGTGCAGAAGTGTGAATATTAAAAATATAGAATTTGCTAGATGAAGGTCGAACGAAAGCATTACGAATATGCATGCGTAACGTAATAGCCATTGTTCACGCTTTAATTTTTAGTCCGGCAGCAAACATGTCTTCATAGCTCAGGCATTAATGTCAAAATAAAAAGTAAATCGTAAGCTAAACGTTTTGGTTTCGATTCTCAGTGGTGGCGCATGATTTATTTATTTATTTATTTCACTTTAAAAATCATTACTAATATCTATATATTAATATGCTTGTCCGTACAGTGTCACATCATCATCATCGCAAACATTAATTAATGAAACGCGTCATCATCATCGCAAACATTAATTAATGTGAATTATCTCCCTTTATTGTTCAATCTTTATTAATTAAAAATCATTAAACCCTTTTATTTCCCAAAGCTTCCCGAACAACAATATATATATATATATATATATATATATATATATATATATATATATATATATATATATATATATATATATATATATATATATATATATATATATTGTCTATTTATTGTTCCGGATTATTTTAAAGACAATTATGCATAGAAGGTATCGTTCCACAGTTTAAATAGTATAGTATTTTACTTACATTTTTAACGATGTCGTCTGTTTATTATTGTAGTGAATACGGAACGCTTATTTTATTTTATTCAATAATAAATATATGTTTTACATTTAACACTACGAGTTCGTTTTTTTTTATTGTGCCACTTTATCTTTTTTTTTATATTTTTATTTACTTTTGAGTGAACCTTACATAACAAAAAATATGTTTAGAAATAAATGTTACAAAAGTCAAGAATTACTTTATTAAATAAATCACCAAAGTCACCATTCGCAAATACACTGAGTAACACGGAGTCAAAACATATTTTACGTCTTGTTTTGTTTTTGTTTTACGGAATATCAATCCTTTTTCGTGTTATTTAATGCTAAATCGAGTAATTTTGTAACATTTATACAGCTTCACGTTGTTTACATAGTTATTACCTATGTTTTGTTCGTTTTATTTTGCTTCTTTTACAGGCAGTCATCATCTTCTAATGCCCACCGACAGGGCATACATATTTAAATACTATAAAAAATGGACACAACAATTTTTTTTAATATTTGTTTCATTACTTACGATTTAATTTATTTAAAGAAATATTTATTTCCTATTTAAAGATTTTCAGTATATTTTATTTAACTAAAGAATTTTTCCATTATTTTTATTACATTGTTAGGTGAAGTTTCAGAATAGTTAAAACCAGATTAAACCATATTAAGAATGGCTTTCAGCATGATTCTTACAATAGCGGTATCAAAGATTTTTTTTTCCTTATTTTAAAACAAATTATTAAAAAAAGATACAAGACCATTAATTTTTTTTTCATTAAATCGCTATTTAGGTGAAGGTCCAAAATAGTTAACCCTTCTCCCCATAACCGTTTTTTTATGCAGTAAAATACTTTGTTTCAATAAATATGGTTTAAATAAATATTTATTCCTTATTAAAAGATTTACAGAATATTTTATTTAACTGAAGAATGAAGAAATATTTATTGTTCATACATATATTTTCCCTTATTTTTTTACATTGTTAAGTGTAGTTTCAGAATAGTTAACCCCCCTCCCCATATTAAGAATGGCTTTCAGCATGATTCTTACAATAGTGCTATCAAAGTTTATTGAGAGCTGCTCAATATTCTGGCTTAATGGATCATTTAGCAAGGAATGAAGATGGTTATTCTGGTGTACCAGTTATTCTACCATCTACATTTACAGGAAGTCCTAGGAATCTACAACAGCTTTATCAAGATGCAATGGCAATTTTCTGTGACCTATTCATTACTCACACGTGTAATCCAAAATGTCTTGAAATATTAAACAACTTGGGGTCATCAGAACTTTCACAAAATCGATGTCAACAATATCACAGTTTGTTTTTAAATTCACAGTCTGACTCCCCAGAACCTGCTGACTGACCACTATTCTCACTCCAAGCAGCTGGTCGACGTCCCTGTCACCGCCTCAATCATCACCAGCACTTCCTGACAATATCAACAGCATCAGTTACGATCGCATTGACCTTCAATAAAAGTTTAAACTAAAGTTCTTTGTTCTACTTGCTTCCATACGTTCATTTTTGTAATATAACAATAAGGAATTTCTTACTGATGTGTTTTAAAAGATTTTAACTACCGTGGAATTTCCACGGGTCCTGCTAGTAATAATAAATACGAAATCAAAATATCATATTTAAACGTATTTTACGACTGGGCAATGCCGGGCGGCCTGCTAATATATATATATATATATATATATATATATATATATATATATATATATATATATATATAAACCCACTTTAGTGTTAGTGCCGCAGTTTCATTTTTTATTATTTCATTTCGGAGCACTAGGCGCTGTATGTAGGAGGATGTTTACTTCCCTTGCAAAACTGTAAAAAGCGACTGAGGACCGCTTGTGAATTTGATATCCCCGTGAAAGTTACGTATAATACCAAGAAAACAGAAGATTATAAGATTACTGCTTGAAGTGAAGCTAATATCAATGAAAACTGAACAATCACACCGCACTTATCTAAACCTCAAAAATGGAACTCTCATCATTGGATATGAAATTTGAACACAAAAAATAACTCAAACACAGATAAAGTGAAAAATAATAATACCGGTAACTTACACGCATCAATCTAATTCACGGTGTGGGGGTCCCAATATTATAAGTGCATAATTGAAGACTGCACGGATTAATATAATTCGCTATTAATTATTACATAGTTGAACACAAGTCGCTTAAAACCCACAATTATAAATCGCATTTTACGAGGACGCAATATTATATGTAGGCCTAGGAGAACAGAATATTCTTTTCATTGTTTTTACTCTCGAGTATATATCCGACACAGTTAGACACAGTTAATCAACCGAGAACCACATGACTCTATTTAAAAGACATATCAACGGATATATACTCGAGTTTAAATAATGAAAAGAATGTGCTGTTGTCCTTGCCCTAATTATAAGTGCATAATTGAAGGCAGTACGTGTTCATCGAATTCACTATTGTATACGATTAGTTGAACACAAGTCATTTTCTTTATCCATAAGTATAGATCGAAATTTTTGGTATAATAAGCATAATTAAAGACAATCGATCCAATGAAGTGGCCTAAACCATTGTCTGCAGCAATAATAAATTAACCAAACATTCACCCTTGTACAGTTTAGTCAAGGCATTAAAAAATGAAAATATCGGAAAAAAGTTATATTGCAAGTATCCGTTATGAAAAGAAGTTCTCCGAAAAAAAAAATTCACTTAATTTCATCAAGTATTTTTTTTGTTTGTTTGTTTTTTTTTACAGCGAAAAAACAATTTGTTATGATACCGAAACAAAGGTTCGATTTTTAGGAAGAAAAGTTAGTAATAAAGATGTGGAGGGAGTGTCGACGCTTTACATGGAGTTATCTCCCGTGGCGTTTATAAACTCCAAAAAAAAATTTAAAAAAAACAAAAAAACAAAAACAAGATGTCTACCTTTAACGCGCTCTAATAAAAATGTGTTTTTCCGCTGTAAAAAAAAAAAAAGAAAAAAAGAAAAAGAAAAAAAAATACTCCATCAAATTAAGTGAAATTTTTTTTTTTCGGAGATCTTCAGTCCAAAAACGGATGCGTAAACTTTAAACTTTTTTTTCAATATTTTCATTTTTTTTTTTTTTTTTTAACAAGTACCGTCACCCTTTGATATTTATAATGAACTTACCGTAGATTCGTTGGATATATTTCTGGAACATACAACCAGATTATACAATAGGAAGCACTTATTCCAAGCATTCCGATCAAACTAAGGATAACTTTTGCCGTACCAGCCGCAGCATTAGATTCTGAAAAAAAAAGATGAATAAATGAGCATATAAACTCTCTATATATATTGACTCATATGTATATAAGTTAATAAAGAAATAAAATGAAGGTATAATAACTATATACTAATATACATATAGATAGATTTATTCATTTATTCATGGTATTTCGAAACCTAATGCTTCTCATCAGAAGAGTAGAGAAGATGATCGGTAACATAATAGGGATGCGATGTCTAGCGACAGTTGCGTTAGGAGCATAATACATTATTGGGGCTCATTGACTGAACTATATTGATCTTTGTGATATAGGAGAAGTATAGTTTGTAATCTATATATCTATAAAAGTGAAAGTATCTGTCTGTGTGTCTGTGTGTCTATATTTCCCTACGAAACAACTCTGTCAATTTTTAGTCTACAGACTCGAAATTTGATATACAGCGTACTGAGATTTGGGAAAATCGATGTGATCGGTTTTTGTTCAGAAATTTGGCGATTCAGGGGTCAAAGTTTAACGATTTGACCTTTGAGAACTGTACCAAACTCCTCCGACAATTTTGTGTCCACACACTTGAAATTTTAGATATAGGTTTCTTGGAGATGGATCTAACTTAATAACTTGATTTGAGGCCAAAACAATAAATGTTAAGGGGTCATGATAGAGATCAAAATTTAAGAAATTTACCGCTTTTTTTTTTCTTTTTTTTTTTTTTGCTCAACATACACCTCCAAATACCCGGGCAACGCCGGGCACCCATGCTAGTATATAATATAGGTAGGCTTTTTCAAGCTTACTAGCAGTTCAGCCTGGCTTTGCTCGGGCCCTTATATAATGCAGGTAGGTATATAGCATATCTGTCGTAGTCGGTTTAATGTATATGGACAGTATGTGTGTTTAAACTCTCGGAGATAATTTAGGGCAAGTTACTTGAAAGAAGTCGCTTATTTAAACACATGTGTAGAAATAAGGGGTTTATGTTATGTCAATATATATTTTAGAAGCGGTATCTGAAATTATAACAGTACTTAAAAGAAATCGGTTATTAGGAGTAATAGTTGGATAATTAATGTGAGGGTATGAATTATACGGGGTGCAGTATACAAAGATTTTAATTGAATAAGAAAGAGGAAAAACAGATGGTAGAATAAGATGCTAAAAATACCAAGGGATATGGGGTGGATAGCTGTAAAAATATAAGAATTATACAGTAATAAGAGGTAATAATAGTTCTAAAAGACACGTATATTTAATAAAATGTAAGAGAATGAAAACAATAAAAAAATAGGAGAAAAAATATGAAAAGTCAAGTGACAGAAAGAAGTAAAAAATAAAATAAACAAGAAATAAAAGAAATAAAAAGATATTAAAAAAATATAAAATTAAATTAACGTTCGATAAACGAGAAAATACCCAGTAGGGGAAAGTTCTTTAAGGCCTTAAAGCATTTTTTTGTTTTCAATCTTCATGATTGTATTGTGTATTATGGAAAGAGGTTTCGTTTATTTGATTTTGTATATATATATATATATATATATATATATATATATATATATATATATATATATATATATATATCCTTGCACTCTGATGATTCCCGAAAGTATGAAACACTAGCGTCTGTAGATATTTTTTTTTTAATTATTACAGTAATAATGTACGAACTCGGTTCTTATTGTTGAGCACTTTAAAGTTGAAATGAAAGTCGGTCACTTAAGTTAGAATGGGCAGATCATGATATTATAATAATTAGATAACTCGGGACTGCGGTCTCGACATTTAATAATAAATGTTTAAATTTCAACTTTATCTCTCGCGGTTAGCGTTGGCCGTATGTTTTGTCCCCTGCTAATGGAGTTAGAGATGGCTTCGTGGTCAGTTTCGAAACTCCCAATCATAACTGCACAGATGATACCGGGAAGTATGAAACATTAGTGTCTGTAGGTAATTAATATATATATATATATATATATATATATATATATATATATATATATTGTATTGATAGTAATTATTTGTTTGTTTAAAACAAAATATATAAGTGTGTCACCCAAAAGAGTGCTCAATGTTTAGACAGAGCCAAAATAAGTGAATTTAGTTTACAAACAAATGGCTACACATAAGCATAAATGTTTCAGCGAAAACCCAGTAAGGGAAAGCGATTATATATATATATATATATATATATATATATATATATATATATATATATATATATATATATATATATATATATATATATATATATACCGTTCGGTAAACATTTTTCATCTTTTTTATTCAACATCCATTATTTATTTTCCTACAATTCTTTAAATGCATTCATAGGTTTTGGTACATTTTCAAAGACACAACCCTGATATTGGCAGACCAGGCTATCTGAAGATATCGGCTTCTTGACCCAGGATGCACCAAACATTGATTTTCATTGTTCTTATACATATATATATATATATATATATATATATATATATATATATATATATATATATATATATATATATATATATATATATTCCGATATCCGGCTGTAGATTACTCTCTGGCAGATTACTCTGCTATGAACGCCTTTCGCATTTATAGGAGGTTAATTTCCCTTAATTCTTGTAGAAATTGCCGGAAATATATATATATAAGTTCTTTATATGTTTAAATATTTATCAATAGCGCTTTAGTTTGGTTGTTTTTACAGAAAAATCGTTGTTTTTTTTTTAATTTTTTTTTGCATTGCATAACATGATTGAGTTTTGCCAAAGAGAAAGGAATATTCTTTCTCTTTTCCCTTTGCATGTTATGCAATGCAAAAAAAAACGATTTTCCTGTAAAAACAACCAAACTAAGAACTATGAATAAATACTTAACCATATAAAGAACTTAAAACTAGGTTATATAATCTCTATAAATAATAAAAAATTCAAAAATTCAAAATGAAATACAATTCTCTTCCTTTCATAGCTTTTTAATATTTATTTTGTGTTGATTCCCTGTTTGAATTTTTGATGCATTAATAAATATAATAATTAATTCAATTTTTATTTTCATTATTAATTTTTCTAGGATATTCAGCTTTATATATATATATATATATATAACTACTTCATTTACTCACATAAAATTAATATACGAAAGTATAAATTTATGCGTAAACTTTAAGTATTTACTTCAAAAGTGCTCAATACGTAGGTAGAGCTAGTTAGTAAGTTATAAAATATATATGGCGAGTAAGCTACACTGAATATTTCATAACTGCCGTCTTGTGTTGTGTCATTCTACCAAAATAAAAGTAAAGTGAAATTGTATTAATATGAACTTTGTGTTTATAAAAATGTACAACTGTCAAAACGTAAATGTCAAAAGCACTCTCGGTCTATCTATCAAGATATTCATACGAGGGGCGTGCAATAAGTAATGCTTCTGACCCACTTTCCATAGCAGTAGAGCAACGAATCTTGACACAGTTATTAGTCTTTCTCTACATAGGAACCACACAGAGTTATGCATTTCTCCCATCGTTTGATGCAGCTCTGGAGACCGTTTTTGTAGAACACCCGAGCTTGGTCCTCCAACCACGATGTGACTTCAGAAATCAAGTCTGCATCATCTGGGCAACGCTTTCCTTTTAAAAACAACTTCATGGCTGGGAAGAGGTGAAAGTCGGAGGGTGCAAGGTCAGGAGAGTAGGGAGGATGTGGAAGGATTTCATAACCACACGCCCATGCTTCTTATCTGGCGGCATGCGAGTTGTGAACCGGAGCATTGTCCTGCAGGAGGAGGTTACCTTTGTTGATCTTGCCCTGCCTCTTGATTTTGATAGCTTCCCTTAATTTCCTCAAAAGTGAAGCATAATAGGCTCCTGTAATTGTGGTACCCTTTGCCAGGAAATCTGTCATCACTACTCCGTCCTGGTTCCAGAAGACTGTGAGCATGACCTTGCCAGCGGAGGGCTGCACCCTTGCCTTCTTTGAAGGTGGTGAGTCCAAGTGCTTCCACTGCATTGACTGGGCTTTGGTCTCTGGATCATAGTGATGGATCCAGGTTTCACCTGTGCAATCAGTCTTTTGAAAAACTTGGACTCATCTTCTTGGCACATGTCCAAATTCATCCTCGAGCACTCGACGCGTTCTCGCTTCTGGAATGGTGTGAGCAACCTGAGAATCAATCGAGCGGACACCTTATGCATATGCAAATGATCATGAATGATAATTTCCACAGACCCTGTACTAATCTTGACATCTTGGACTATTTGGCGAATAGTAATGCGCCGATCTTCCAAAATGGCAACCTTAACTTGGCGAACAGATGCCTCATCAATGGCTGAAGGGGGACGGCCATGTCTGAGAGCTGTTTCCGCAGACATCTGGCCATGTTTGAATTCACGATGCCAGCGTTTTACAAGGTCATATGATGGGCCATTATCACCATAAGTTTCTTTCATTTCATCAAAAGTCTCCTGTGAGGTGCGTCCTTTTAAATACAAAAACCGGATCACTGCTCGACATTCAACAGGCTCCATTTCACACCTGATTCAGTTCAAACACCTGTAAAACAGAAACCACAATTAATTCAGAGCTGTAATTTGCCACATAATCCGTAGAGATATAAATCATTGCACGTTCAAAATTTCAGCTTGATCAGACAATTAGAAGTGGGTCAGGGGCATTACTTATTGCACGTCCCTCGTAAATCTCCTCTCATTGAATTACATGCTAGGCACTCCGGTAGTAATCTGTACCCTTTCTGTCTGTCTCGTTATATATAAGACCTATCTCTATACCTCAACAATATGATCACTCACAATGAATATATATAATATCTAGCATCTCACAAAACTCAACAACATGATCACACACATGAACACACTAAGACTCTTACTAACAAGAACACTTAATAAGACAGTATGCAAAATGTGTATTTGTCTGTGTGTCTGTGTGTCTGTCTGTGTACGTTTCCCTACGCAATACGTCTGTCAATTTTTAGTCTACAGACTCGAAATTTGATAAATAGGGTACTGAGATTTAGGAAAATCTTCGTGATCGGTTTTCGACCAGAAATTTGGCTGTTAAGGGGTCAAAGTTCAACGATTTGACCTTTGAGAACTCTACAAAGCTCCTCCGACAATTTTCGGTCTAAACACTTGAAATTTTAGATATAGGTTCCTTGGACATTGATCGTACCTTATAACTTTATTTGAGCCCCAAAACAATAAATGTTAAGGGGTCATAATAGGTGTCAAAGTTTTTAAAAAATTTACCTCTGCGGTATCTACTAAATTACTCAGACAATTTCTAGTCTTAACATTTGAAATTTTACATAAAGTGTATTCAGAAATAGGGTAAGCTTTTTTCAATCGGGTTGGGTCGAAAATCTTTAGTTACCAATATATAAATCTATGTATGTATGTATGTATGTATGTATGTTTACATATCGACCTAAAACATTCGACAGAGGTGACGGATTTTACCTATATCAGTATCGTTTTGAAGTTTGACCTTTCAGGCGATAAATATCGAAAAATTGGCTAAAACATTACTATTTTCGCTTTTGGCGGTGGTCGTAACAGCATAAACGTCAGTTTTCACCCCGTTCTTTTCCTCCTTTGCGATACTGGTTTGAGCCTGCCTTCCTACTACCACTTTTTTTTTTTTTTTTTGCTCAACATACACATCTAAACACCGGCAATGCCGGGCTGAAATGCTAGTCTATATATATATATATATATATATATATATATATATATATATATATATATATTTATATATATATATATATATATATATATATATATATATATATAAGTAAACGTGTCTGTGTATCTGTCTGTTTATCTGTCTGTGTGTCTGTGTGTCTGTGTACATTTCACTACGCAATAACTCTGTCAATTTTTAGTTTACAGACTCGAAATTTGATATACAGCGTACTGAGATTTGGGAAATCTATGTGATCGGTTTTCGGCCAGAAATTTGGCTGTTAAGGGGTCAAGGATCAACGATTTGACCTTTGAGAACTCTACCAAACTCCTCCGACAATTTTGGGTCTAAACACGTGTAATTTTAGATATAGGTTCCTTGGACATGGATCGTACCTTATAACTTTATTTGAGCCCAAAACAATAAATGTTAAGGGGTTATAATAGGGGGCAAAGTTAAAAAATATTGACAGCTTTTTTTGCTTATCATACACCTCCAAACACCTGGGCGACGCCGGGAACCATGCTAGTATATCTATAAAAGTGAACGTGTCTTTCTGTGTGTCTGTGTGTCTGTCTATGTACATTTCATTACGCAATAACTCTTAATTTTTAGTCTACACACTCGAAATTTGAGATACTGAGATTTGAGAAAATCTATCTGATCTGTTGTCGGCCAGAAATTTGTCTGTCAAGGGGTTAAAGTTCAACGATTGTACCTTTGAGAACTCTACCAAACTTCTCCGACAATTTTGGGTCTAAACACTTGAAATTTTAGATATAGGTTTCTTGGACATGCATCTTACTTAATAACTTGATTTGAACTCAAAACAATAAATGTTAAGGGGTCATAATAGGGATCAAAGTTTTAAAAATTTGACCTCTGCGGTGTCTACCTAATTACTCAGACAATTTCTGGTCTAAACATTTTAAATTTTACATAAAGGGTATTCATATTTAGGGTAAGCTTTTTAATCGGTTTGGGTCGAAAATTTGAGCTATTAATATATAAATGTATGTATGTATGTTTGCATGTCTGCCTAAAATTTTCTACAGAGGCGACAGAATTTCACAAGATCTGTATCGTTTTGAAGCTCGATTTTTCAGACGACAAATACCAAAAACTTCCACTCTGAATGAGATTGAACTATGCAAAAAAAAAAAAAAAAAAGAAAGAAGATCAAGATGTTCTTTAATGAAAACAATGGATATATTTTTTTTAAATGTTATTAAATCACGTCAGTCGTTCACCAGGAAAACAAAGGCTTTCAAAAAGAAATAACTTACTTAAGATGATATTAATAATGACCGACAGTATTAAAGCTGATCCGGATAAAATTTGGAAAAATGCCATAGTTGTTCTGCGTTCAAGTCTGTTAATTAAAACAAAATGAAAAAGAAAAAAATGAAATAAATAGTTTAAACATTTATATTACTAGTATAGGAACGTTGTAGGGTCGCTGTGTATATATATATATGTATATATACTTTGATACATGAATATCACCATGAGGCATTTTAGAGTTGGCTATTTATTAAAGTATTAGTGTGGGGTCACCCTTTAATTAACATTGCTCCCAGGTTCACTCTGATCTGGAGTCGGCATTAAATAACCCAAAAGAGTTGATATGCCGTAAAACAAAAGCAACCCACCAACCTCTTGAAGAGATTTTAATTCAAAATGAGATGGTGCTACTTTCGTGAGATTTAGTACTTTCCATCCCAAAGGTAATTGCTAATTCACAAATAAAACCATTTTTTATTGATGTTACCTTCAAACTTATTATGTATAATATATATATGTGTGTGTGTGTGTGTGTGTGTGTGTGTGTGTGTGTGTGCGCGCGTGCGTGTGTGTGTGTGTGTGTGTGTGTGTTTCCGATCAGTGCAAAAGTTTTACCGGTTTGTAAAATGAGGCATTTTAAACTATTGTAATTTATTTTATGTGCATTATTTTTGCTAAAATATATCACCATGATAAATTTATAACTTTTTTTTCAGATTTATAACTTTATAAATTTATAATTTTATAAATAGATTTATAACTTTATAAATAGATTTATAACTTTATAAATAGATTTATAACTTTATAAATTTATAACATTTTTTTTTCAGATTTATAACTTTTATTTTAAGCATCATTCATATTTCTCTGCAATGTTCTCGTCCATGTTGACCCGAAAACGACCTTCTTTAATCAACAGAAAAAGCCGATTAGTTAATGTGTAACCAAATCCCTTAACAGGGACAGTTCTCCGAGTCAAGAAATATAAATCATTATTTATGACTGTTACAAGATCGGCTAAAAAACATGCCAACAATGATGCACAACGGCAACAAACAGTTCAAACCTCGTTAGTCCCAAACTAAACTTAATATCTAGTCATCCACATACAGTATTGTTTCGCTTTATCACAGCTCATCAGTGCGGCTAGACAGGCAACTACCTCAAGCTAAAATGGAAACCCAAACGCCCATACGACAGTCAAAGCTTCTCACCATTACGCTATTCGGTTGTTGCTGTGCGAGTAGTGAATTAACGATGTTTTGACATCGTCCAAATGCCGGAGCTCGATTTGTTTAGACAATATATATATATGTGTGTGTGTGTGTGTGTGTGTACATGTATATATTATATATGTATATATATGTATATACAGGGTGACCCAAAAAACAGAGGACATTCAATGCTTTTCTGAGAATTTTACAGTCAACAGAGAAAAAGGCCAAAGAGCCTAGTGTTTTGATATGATGTTTTGAATATAATAAACTAGTTATGACCAAAGTTTCATTTCATTCGGACAAAACACTAAGAAACGGGGCCTAATTAGAGTCGGGGTCCGTTTTTTTGGGTCACCCTGTATATGCATATATATATATATATATGTGTGTGTGTGTGTGTGTGTGTGTGTGTGTGTGTGTGTGTGTGTGTGTGTGTGTGTTCGAATACTTACCTCATAATCATGAAGAACATAATGATATTGCCAACCACTTCCATCAACGACGTCAGGAAGTAATTCAGATAATAATTTCCGGATAGTTGAGCCGCCGTCATATAAAACATGTTGTACGTCAGGCCGTTCATTAATCTGCAATTGTACAATCGGAGGATAAATGTATTACTGATCTGTTTTTATTAATGAATAAACATTGGTAAAATTAACGGAGAGCGTCTCTTTAAGTAAATCCTTTTTTTTATTTTTTCTATTTTTCATTTGATCTTTAAAAATCAGAACAAACATGTCGTATAAGTTCCATGTGACCGTTTTCGATTCTCTGTCGATTCATCATTGGATGAAAAAAGCAAATGAACAAGAAGATGGAGAAAAACAACTGCTTCTGAGATAACCTTCTTTTTCTCCAGCGTTCTTTGTGTTGCTGGTCGGACAATTCGAACCCGGATACAAGTATTATGAACCCCGGTTTAGTAACTATTCGCCCAGCGCAACAAAATGTGAAAGAGATACGCCTTGTATATTTTCAATGTAAACACACTAGTGTGATTCTAAAGTGAGCTCCGACAAAATCTTGCAACGTGACTTATTTATGAATCATCAATTTGCTATCTCTCGAAAGGGCTCGCCTGTATAGAACCTTCATACACATGTATGTATGTATGTATGTATGTATGTATGTATGTCAGGTCATGTCATATGCTACTGGTACCATGTAACCCAGTACTACCTGCCTCATGGTCGGGTCACCGGCGACTAAACTGGTTCCCCCACCACACTTGTTTGGTGAGGAGGGCGGCTAGTCTCCCTGAAGGATTAAAAACAAGACCTTCCAAAGGGCGAATGAACTAGCACCGTGTATATTTGTGTGTGTGTATATGTGTATTGGGGTGGAGAGGGCTCCCGTAAGCCGTGGTGAAGGCAACCTTTCTAGGAGAAGCAAATCTCTGATTTAAAAAACACTAAAGCGGAAGACCAGTACCCGCATTAAGCTGGTCTGCAGTTTAATTTGTTGCTGGCTATCTTGCTCTGGCTTGTTGCTGGATCTCAACATTTTGAACCGAGAGAGAGACTTAGCTGTCGTACAAAGCTAAGACTCTTTAACATCATATTTGTATAGATACTCCCTCAGACATTTGGGCTCATGGATTTTAAATGTCTGAGATAGTGGCACTCGTCTGACAACACGTTGCAATCATCATGGAAGTCCAAACGAAAGATCGATCACTGTGGAGAAAACCCATCAGAGAAAGTTGTAAGATTTTTGAAGAGCAGCGTGTAGATCTTGCTTTCTTAATACGTGTTTTTAAAAAGCAAGACGATAATATAATGTCAGAGAAATTACAACAGGAACTGCACTACGTGTAGCAGATACTTTTTGTTAAAAGCTGGTTTTGTTAATTATATGAAATCATGCAATTAAAGACAGGAACAACAGTCTTATGAGGAGGCTTCTACAGCACATCTGGCAATGCTAAGTTGTCATATTTGTGGTCTAATCTGCAAATCTAAATGTGACCTGACACGACATTAGAGGATTCACAATATTATCATGCGATCACCTTTACAAGAAGGAAAATTTTTATGTCAGATTTGTGAACTTTCATGGAGTACTAAAGCTGGATTAAAAAGTCACCTATGTTCACACGGACGCAATAACACTTAACTGAAGAGATAGCAAACTTCTGTTAAGAAGTAGCAATCATTATGTACCTGTGTGTGTGCGTGCGTGCGCGCGCGTATGTGTACTAACTAGCGTTATTCGGTCGTAAAATATATTTAAATACGATAATTTAATTTATGCAGATTTCGTATTTATTGTTATAGACCCAATTATCCACTGATTTTTATATTTTATCCAATTTATATTGTATGGTAGTACTCGCTGTTATCTGAGTTAACGACAGTCTATGCTAATCTGAACCGCAATCTTATAATTGCGTTATGTATTTCTGGCTTCGCGTAGCCATACAAAGATAATCTGTTTCCTTTTAGTTAGTGTTTTTAGTGCTATTTAAAAAAAAAGATGTGAATTTGTTAGGTTACTTCCCTTTTTCATTTGTAAGTTATAATTTTTGCTGGCTGGGAAAAATAACACTTATTTGATTACTTTTATTTCTATACTAGCAGTTCAGCCCAGCTTTGCTCGGGCTCTATGTACTGTTCATAACTTTATGTGCATATATATATATATATATATATATATATATATATATATATATATATATATATATATATATATATATTAAAAGGTTTGACTAATGTCTAGGTAACTTACATCTAAAATTTCAAGTATTTAGACCAAAAATTGCAGAGGAGTTTGATAGAGTCCGCAAAGGCAAACTCTTTCGACTTTGGCCTCTTGCCAACCAAATTTCCGCCCCAAAACCGATTAAAAGATTTCTGCATATCTGAATAACTTTTATGTAAAATTTGAAATGTTTAGATCGAAAATTGGTTGAAGAGTTTGCTTGAGACCGCAAAGGTCAAACCTTTTGAACTTTGACCCCTTGCAAGCCAAAATTTCAGCTAAAAACGATTAAAACGCTTACCTTATGTCTGAATACACTTTATGTAAATTTTCAAATGTTTATACCAAAATTCGGCTGAGTAATTTGGTAGAGACCACAGAGGTAATTTTTTAAAACTTTGACCCCAATTTTGTCCCCTTAACATTTATTGTTTTGGGCTCAAATCAAAGGATAAAGTTAGATACATATCCAAGTAATCGATATCTAAAATTTCAAGTGTGTAGACCCAAAATTGTCGGAGGAGTTTGGTAGAGTTATCAAAGGTCAAATCGTTGAAATTTGACCTCTTAATCGCCAAATTTCTGGCCGAAAACCGATCAAATCGATTTTCACAAATCTCAGTACCTTATATATCAAATTTTGATTCTGTAGACTGAAAATTGACAGAGTTATTGCGTAGTGAAATGTACACAGACACACACACACACAGACAGACACTTTCACTTTTATAGATATATAGACTAGCATAGGTGCCCGGCGTTTCTCGGGTATTTGGAAGTGTATGTTGAGCAAAAAAAAAAGCGGTCACTTCTTTTTTAACTCCCATTATGACCCCTTAAAATTTATTGTTTTGGGCTCAAACCAGGTTATTAAGTTAGATCCATGTCCAAGAAACCTATATCTCAAATTTCAATTGTGTTGACACAAAATTGTCTGAAGAGTTTGGTAGAGTTCTCAAATGTCAAATCGTTGAACTTTAACCCCTTAATTGCCAAATTTCTGGCCGAAAACTAGACTAGAAATTGACAGAGTTATTGCGTATGGAAATGTACACAGACACACACGCACACACACTCACACACACAGGCAGACACTTTCACTTTTATAGATATACTAGCATTTCGGCCCGGTGTTGCCCGGGTGTTTGGAGGTGTATACTGAGCAAACAAACAGAAAACGATCAATTTTTTTATTTGATCTCTATTATGACACTTAAACTTTATTGTTTTGGGCTCAAATCAAGTTATTAATCGCCAAATTTCTGGCCGAAATCAGGTCACATCGATTTTCACAAATCTCCACACCCTGTATATCAAATTTCGATTCTGTAGACTAAAAATTGACAGAGTTATTGCGTATGGAAATGTACACACACACACACACACACACACACACACACACACACACACACACACACACGCAGACACTTTCACTTTTATAGATAGATAGATAGATAGATAGATAGATAGATAGATAGATGTGCAGGTGATTTCTGTTGTTTTTATATGCCGCATTGTTAATAATTTGCGCAATTTTTTCTGAACTACAGTTGTTTTTTTATTTATTTATTTACTTTATCTCTTTATTATTTTATCTTTGTTTAAACCTCACAAAACCATATGTATGTGTGTGACAGTTCTATATGTTTGCATATTTCCTGATGCCTTTTTTTGTGTTCAATTCTATAGTTTATTCGAGGATTATGTTGACGTAGACAGCGAAATAGCTCTCTGCGCACAGGTATACTTACACTAATCTCCCCCCCTCTCTCTCTCTCTCTCTCTCTCTCTCTGTGTATATATATATATATATGTATATATATATATATAATGTTAAAATTCCACGTATGCTACTAGAAAACGATTTAAAGGTTATATGTTACTTTTGTATATAATACTAGCACTTTAGCCCGGCGTTGCCCGGGTGTTTGGAGGTGTATGCTGAGCAAAAAAAAATATATATATATATAAAAAAGGGATAATTTTTTTTAAATTTGACCCCTATTATGATCCCTTAAAATTTATTGTTTTGGGCTCAAATCAAGTTATTAAGTTAGATCCATGTCCAAGGAATATATAACTAAAATTTCAAGTGTGTGGACCAAAAATTGTCGGAGGAGTTTGGTAGAGTTCTCAAATGTCAAATCGTTGAACTTTGACCCCTTAACAGCGAAATTTCTGGCCGAAAACGAATCACGTCGATTTTCATAAATCTCAGTACGCTGTATATAAAATTTTGATTCTGTAGACTGAAAATTAACAGAGTTATTGCGTAGGAAAATGTACACAGACACACACACAGACACGTTCACTTTTATAAATATACTAGCATTTAAGCCCGGCGTTGCCCGTGAGTTTGGAGGTGTATATTGAGCAAAACAAAAAAGGTGGTAGTAGGAAAGCAGGCTCGAACCCGTACCGCAAAGGAGGAAAAGAATGGAAAAAAAACGAGACGTCTTTGCTGTTACGACCATCGCGAAATCGGAAATTACGGAAGTTTGAATTAAGGCTAGACAATCGAAAAGAGGGGATGACTTTTGAAAATATCGGCGAAAAAAGCGATCCCTCCCTGTAGAAAATGCCCAGTTGAGGGTGAGGAAGTAAATTTTTAGCCAATTCTTCAGTATTTGTCGTCTGAAGTGTCGAGCTTCCAAACAATACTGATCTTGTGAAAATCCGTCGCTTCTATCGAAAGTTTTAGGCAAACATGCAAACATACATACATTTATATATTAATAGCTCAAATTTTCGACCCAAACCGATTAAAAAGCTTGCCTTATCTCTGAATACTCTATATGTAAAATTTTAAATGTTTAGACCAGAAATTGTCTAAGTAATTTGGTAGAGACCGCAGAGGTCAATTTTTTAAAACATGTCCCTATTATGACCCCTTAAATTTAGTGTTTGGGCTCAAATAAGATTATTAAGTTAAATCGATGTCCAAGTAACCAATATTTAAAATTTCAAGAGTTTAGACCCAAAATTGTCGGAGGAGTTTGGTAGAGTTCTCAAAGGTCAAATCGTTGAACTTTGACCCCTTAACAGCCAAATTTCGGCCCAAAAGCGGATTGCAAACATTTTCCCAAAACTCAATACCATGTATATCAAATTTCGAGTCTGTAGACTGAAAATTGACAGTTATTGTGTAGTAAAATGTACACAGACAGACACACACATACAGACAGACACTTTCACGTTTATATATATATATATATATATATATATATATATATATATATATATATATATATATATATATATATAAGCAAAAATACCCGTCATTGACTGGGTTCAAAAACAGCCTACAGAAAATGGACTCTGATTTATGAAAGTATGATACGTTATGAAAAGGAAGGGTTGTAAAGAGATAGCTTCGGATTTGGGGGTATCAAAACCAAAGCAAATATGATGAAAGTAAAAATAAAATAGATACACGCCCTAATTTATTATACCATACCTGTTCACACTAAAACACTTATCACAATATTCTGTGATTCTATATTAAAAAATTTTGTTAAACTTTGTGACATATTTCCATTCTATGGAGGTCAGGCGCGAACGAACACCCCATAATTTTATTATACCATATTTCTTCAAACTGAAACATAATTATCAAAGTATATTTGCGCAGACAGATATGAAAAGTCTTTATTAAGGTTTGTGCCTATTTCCATTCTATAGAGGCCAGGCGCGAACGCAGACCCCACAATTTTATTATACCATCCCTATTTAAGTTAAAACATACTTATCAAAGTATCATTATGTACATCTATATCAAAAACACTTGTAAACTTGTAAAAAAAAAAGTAAATAAATAAGTCTTTTGGAACGCTGATATTAAAGCTAAAAGTCTTTTCATATCAGTTTGCACTCTGGAGACGAATGCGTGTTCGAGATAAGTGTATTTTAATTTTTATGTTTAATTTCTAATATTAATAACTACATTCTATTTCAGTACTAAATTTATATTTTTATTTCCTGATTGTTTTATTTAATGATAGCGTTTTCTCGTCATAAATGTTTATTATATCTACCATGTTGATTGCATGAACGGATTAGGAAATTGTATTCATTGTTAATTCGTGAGAGATGAATCTATCACCATACTTTCCCTTTAAAAAACACGCCAGTTGGACTTTTATTAAGTACAATACTTTATAGATTTTTTTTTAAGGAGAGTAGAGAACGTTTTGTGGAAGCGTTGTTGGCAGCTCCCGTTACTCTCGCTTCTCTTTATTTGTCACTCAGTCCTCATTTTTTTAATGAGTGATTTTTCTGACAAAGGGAGAAGAAAAAGCTGTATTCTAGGTTGGCAGTATTTTGCATGAACAGTCGACAGAGATGGCGGAAATTTTCTGTTTCTATCCTTGTAGCCATGTCACTAGTAAGGGTGCTGGAGGTAAACGTTGTCTTTATTTGTCACTCAGTCCTCATTTTTTTAATGAGTGATTTTTCTGACAAAGGGAGAAGAAAAAGCTGTATTCTAGGTTGGCAGTATTTTGCATGAACAGTCGACAGAGATGGCGGAAATTTTCTGTTTTTATCCTTGTAGCCATGTCACTAGTAAGGGTGCTGGAGGTAAACGTTTTATCTGGGCTGACGTTATCCGCCTGATAGTCAGGGACCCGAACCTTGGATTAATCACTAAGGAGGCTGTCCTATCAGCAGGTGCAAAGTACTGAGGCTGCTGTATTGCCATTTGGTGAATGGATTCTGGACCATGCAGTAGCTTTTGGTGTCTCTGGTGGGGCCTCTCGATGCCATACTAGTGGGTAATTGTTACGGCTTTACCTTATCAAGTGGTACAAAAAAAAATTCTTCGTTACTTTTCTCTCTTAGTTTCCCCTCTCTGTCCTGCTCTAAGCAAGTCTGATGACCTAGTCCACAAACTCCAAAATTCCATCATGACAAGTTTCAATAAAAAAATACACGATTAAACCCGGATCTGAAACTTCCAACGTAGACCCCCCCCACTACCATGTCTCCTTCTCCAACATAAGGGGTCTACGTTCTAACCTTCCAGAGGTTGAAGCCCAATTACAGGAGACTAAACCAGACCTTTTATTTTTAAGCGAAACCGAAATTGGACAGACTATTTCCCTAAATGAGTTCGTAATTAAAGGATACTCTAACCTAACTTCCAAATCTGACCCCCAAGATCGCCATGGGCATGGAATATGTGCCTATATAAAAGATGGCTTTCCATGTGGTAGGGACATCTCCAGAGAAGATCCTAACTTACCCTATATGTGCTTCCGAGTAGCACTAGCTCACACTACGGCATTTATATTTACTCTCTATCACCCCCATAACAGCGGAGTTACTATCTTTAAAGCATATCTGAGAAAATTGACCAAGTTCTATCAGCATATTCTTCAGCTAACTCACGTATGTGGAGACTTCAATGTTCACAATGTGGAATGGTTGACCCACTCAAACAAGACCGATGATGAGGGGAGATTCTGTCATGATTTCTCCATTGCTTATGACCTCACTCAGATTGTTCAGGAACCCACCCGTGTGCCCGACAATGACGGCCAGTATGCAAATCTCCTAGGCCTTTTTCTCACAACTTGCTCAGAACTATGTTCAGTTTCCGTTCTGTCTCCTCTTGGATCTCCCGACCACTCAGTTGTATCAATTAAGATAAAAATGAAATGTAATAAGTCCTCAGACGTACCTCTCCATCGTACAGTATATCGATACACTATGGCTGACTGGGTTAGTTTCCGTACATTTATATCGGATCTTCCTCTGCGTTTCATGTTTAAAAAGGATGTGTCGTCTATAGTATCAGACCTGACGGAATGGTTAATTGTAGGTATAGACAATTTCATACCCTCGAAAAAGTTCCAGCAAAAACCTAACAGCCAGCCATGGTTTTCTCCAGAATGTGCTGCTGCTATTACGCACAGAAATCACTTTTTCCGCTGCTTCCAACGTAATAGATGTATGGAAACTAAAGCCGCTTTCAGGACTGCCAGCAACCATTGTAAGAAAGTAATAAAGAACGCAAGAGAGTTGTATGCTCAGTCCGTCAAGTCCAAAGTAGCTGAGCAGCGGCTTGGTTCCCACCAGATTTGGCAAATAGCAAACAGAAACCTGAACAGAAGCGTATGCTCTATCTCAACTGTCATCAATAAACTGAGGTAATCTCGTTAGCATCAGACAAAGCCAAACTCTTTGCCAAGAACTTTGCAGCGAATTCTACCCTTTGCGACCAAGGCCGCCAACACCCAATATTTCCTCCTGTATCAGAAAACACACTATGTGATAAACAAATATCTGTACGTGATGTTGCCAAGTTAATCAAAAACCTTGATTCAAGTAAAGCAGCCAGTCCTGACGGTATTCCAATTATAGTACTCAAAAAACTTCAACAAGAACTAGCGCCCATACTTACAAAACTGTTTAAACCTTGTCTTAAGGAGAATTGCTTCCCATCACCCTGGAAAATCTTATCAGTATGCCCTGTATTTAAGAATTCAGGTGATCGTTCATCCCCCTCTCAGTACAGACCAATAAGACTCTTGTGCGTCATGAGTAAGTTGCTGGAATCTGTGTTAAATAGAGAAGTAATCAACCATCTCAGCAAAAATAACCTTCTTAGTGACACTCAATATGGTTTCCGTTCTGCTAGATCTACAGCAGATGTGCTTACAATTATATCTCATAGGATTAGCAAATCTCTCGACAGAGGCAACCTTTCTAGGGCAATTGCTCTTGACATATCAAAGGCCTTTGATAGGTTATGGCATAAAGGTTTACTTCACAAGATCTCCAGCTATGGTATAGCTGGAAATGTCTTCTCAATTATTAAATCATTTCTCTCTGATAGGTTCATAAGAGTAGTAGTTGATGGGCAAAAATCAGAAGCTCACAGTATTAATGCTGGAGTCCCTCAGGGGTCCATCCTGGGCCCAACTCTTTTCCTGATCTACATTAATGAGCTTCCAAATCACATTCTTACATAATTCGTAGACATTTTTGCTGACGACACTACCATCTATGGTAGCACATCTAAGACAGTAAACGACTAAGTTCTCTCCGATTCTTTCTCCTCTGATCTTGATCACGTTGTACAATTCGGAAAGGAGTGGCTGGTTACTTTTAATGCATCTAAAACCAAGCTTCTATATTTACATCATCAACGTTCTGATCCCAATCTGGCATCAATTAAAATGAATGGCTCTCGTCTTGGGGAGGCCTCAAGTTTTGACAGGCTTCTGGGCTTCACCATTACTCCTGATCTTAAATGGAATATGTACATCAAATCTGTTGCCAAGGCCGCTGGAAAAATGGTCGGATTCTTCTATCGATCCAGTAGATATCTCACTGCTGATGCGATTCTCTATCTATATAAGAGCCATATACGTCCAAGGATGGAATACTGTTGCCACATATAGGCAGGAGCTGCTAGAAAAGACTTGTCCTGCCTTGATAGGGTACAAAATAGACTTCGTGGCCTGGTGGGAGATGTCCTTTTCTCTTCGCTGTAACCTCTATCTCACAGAAGAGATGTTGCGAGTTTGTCTCTGCTTTATCGTTATTTTCATGGAAAGTGTTTGACTGAGCTTCAATCTATGGTCCCCCCTCGCCAAACTTTCACAAGAAACACTAGACTAGCTGAAAACACTATCAATAATTCTCCCCACTCTTTATCTGTGCCTAAACCTAAACATAGATTCCATGATCAAAGCTTCTTTCTTAGAACTGCACGCCTGTGGAATTGTCTTCCGTTTTCCTGCTTTCCAGCTGTCTATAATATGGTTGTCTTCAAGTCCAACGTGAACAAGTTTCTGATGAGCCGTTCCACTTAAGTTAACAAATTTACCGAACTTCCATTACTATCGATTACTATATTGTCCTTTTAACTACTGTACACTATTTAACCCTTATCCTTGAGTGGCCTATCGGCCTTGATAAGTGATAACGCCTATGTAAAAAAAAAAAAAAAAAGGTTTTTAAAAAATTTTTATTCACATACTTTGTAGAGCAAGCGCGTACGCAGACCCCACAATTTTAATGAATCATCATTATGCCAGATCAAACATACCTATTCCTGTGTCTCGATAATCTTCTATCATTATATGTGATCAGTTTTCTATAATAGTCAAACATATAAGAGCCTATTCGTGACCAGACACACACAGAGACGTTCAGCTTTATATTATAGATATTATATTATAGATATCATATTATATAATTGAGAATGTGGGTGAGAAGACATTCTGAACATATATACTCAACGAGTTTTGGATTTACTGACTTGAAATTTAATATATAGGGTATTCAGACACGTGGAAAAGTTTTTAATTCGGAAAAGTGGCTGCTAAAGGGTCAAAATTAAAAATTTGGTACGTGGGGTTCGTCAAATTTTTAGCTATTTCTCAAACTGGTTCACGATTACGCATACACGAATCGTTCATATTATGTTAATAATAAATAGGTTTGAAAACACTTTTTAAATATCATGTTAAGCTGGCCTAATGGTATTCGCACTTTACTCACTGTCTGTAGGTTTTGGTTTCGATCTCAGATCGTGTATCTTTTACTTACAAGAAGTGAACTGTTTAGAAAAAAAAAATTACATTCGCATGCCCAGGTCTTAGTTTCTTTTCGTATTTTTTTCTTTTTACTTCATTTTTTAAAGGAATTTTAGGTTACGTTTAATACCGGACAACGTCGGGTACATCTGCTTATATATATATATATATATATATATATATATATATATATATATATATATATATATAGATAGATATATAGATATATATATATATAACTACTTCATTTACTCACATAAAATTAATATACGAAAGTATAAATTTATGCGTAAACTTTAAGTATTTACTTCAAAGGTGCTCAATACGTAGGTAGAGCTAGTTAGTTAGTTATAAAATATATATGGCGATTAAGCTACACTGAATATTCCGCTTATGCGCATAAGGCTGAAGAATCCTAGAGTGGATGAAACGCGGAATATTCAGTGTAGCTTAATCGCCATATATATTTTTAACTATATGCATATATATATATATATATATATATATATATATATATATATATATATATATATATATATATTATTTAATTATATATAAACAGTGAACCTATATGATTGATCGGCCGGCCGCACGGATCAAACCTAAGACTTTGTGATATTCTTGCGCACAAACGCTAAATAGAATTCAATGGAGAAAATGGATTTATATATTACTGTTTTTTTTTTCGTGAAACAATTCCTAGACAGAGTAAACATCCTCTAACCAACCTGATAATTATAATTTAATATTTAAATATTTTACATTCACACACACTACTTAATTTATTATGTCATATTATATAGTATCAGACGTAGTAAAAAAAATAATAATTACCCATTTATCAATACAATGATGGTCATTAACCTTGCCGTCCCATCAGTTATAAGCGTCTTAATTCCCACTTTACACGCTTCCGGTGTAGCGATTTCATCTTCTGGTATCTTATCAATATCAGTCTCTTTTATCGTTGGAAGTAGCGCGCATGACGTCTTCATGCACGTTCCCCAGATGTCGTCGAAGTTAACGCCGTTCTCTTTGGCTGCACGATGCAAAATTTTCTTGCTTTCTTTCATCTTGCCATTTGTCAAAAGCCAACGAAGAGATTCCTCGATGTACCTGTAGGAAATAGACGAAACAAATGCATGAAACAAATCAATGAATTAAATGAAACAAATAAATAAAACAAACAAATGAATAAAAACAGATGAATATAATGAAACAAATGAATAAAACAAACAAATAAATAAAATGACACAAATGAATAAAAAGAAACTAATGAATAAAAAAGACGAATGAATAAAAGAAACAAATAAAAAACAGATGAATAAACCTAACAAATGAATAAAATGACACAAATAAATAAAACAAAAAAATGTATAAAATGACACAAATGAAAAAAACACACACAAATGAATAAACGGAAACAAATGAATAAAACGAAACAAATGAATGAAACAAACAAATGAATAAAATGAAACAAATGTATACTACATAAAAATGAATAAAACGAAACAGATGAATAAAACAAAGAAATGAATAAAACAAACCAATGAATAAAACAAACAAATGAATAAAACAAACAAATGAATGAAACGAAACAAATGAATAAAACGAAACAAATTTATAAAAAGAAACAATAGTAATAAAATGGAACAAATGAATAAAACGAAACGAATGAATAAAACAAACAAATGAATATTACAAACAAATAAATCAAAATAACAAATGAATAAAACAAACAAATGAAACAAAGAAATGAATAAGACGAAAAAATGCATGAAAAAAACAAATGAATAAAACAAACAAATGAATAAAATAAACACATAAATAAAAAGAAACAAATACATGAAACGAAACTAATGACTAAAACGAAACACATGAATAAAAACAAACAAATGAATAAAATAAACAAATGAATAAAACAAACAAATGAATATATTAAACAAATGAGAAAACAAACGAATTAATAAAACGAGCAAATGGATAAAACGAAAAAATCGATAACAAAAACAAATGAATGAAACGAAACGAATGAATAAAACGAAACAAATGAATGAAACAAACAAATGAATGAAACAGAACAAATGAATAAAACGAAACAAATCAATAAAACGTAACCAATAAATAAAACAAAATAAATGGATATAATAAAAACAAATGAATATAACAAACAAATGAACACACATAAACGAATGAATCGAAGGAACAAATCGATTAAAAAAAACAAATGAATGAAACAAACAAATAAATACAACAAACAAATTAATATAATGAAACAAATGAATATAACGAAACAAGTGAATGAAACAGAACAAATGAATAAAGCGAAACAAATCAATGAAAGGAAGAAATGATAAAAAAAACAAATAAATAAAACATAACAAATGAATAATCAAACAGACAAATAAAACAAATGAATGAAGCAAACAAACAAATGAATAAAGCAAACAAATGAATAAAACAAACAAATAAATCAGACGAAACAAATGAATTAAAAAAATAAATAAAATAAATACAGCGATAAAACGAAACAAATGAATAAAACAACCACATAAATAAAAAGAAACAAATGCATAAAACGAAACAAATGACTAATACGAAACGAATGAATACAACAAAATAAATGATTATAATAAAAACAAATTTATATAACAAACAAAACAAAATAAAAATAAACAAATGAATATCACAAACAAATGAACAAAACAAACAAATGAATTTAATAAAAAAAATGAGCAAACAAACAAATGAATAAAACGAACAAACGGATAAAATGAACAAATAGATTAAATAAACAAATGAATGAAACGAAACAAATGAATAAAACGAAACAAATAAATAAAACGAAACAAATGAATGAAACAAAAAATGTATATAACAAACAAATGAATATAACGAAATAAATAAATATAACGAAACAAATGAATGAAACAGACAAAGGAATAAAACGAAACAAATCAATAAAACGAAACAAATGGATGAAACGATGCAATCAAGAAAACTAATCCAATGAATAAAACCAAACAAATGAATAAAACAAACAATTGAATAAAACGAAACAAATGAATAAAACCAAACAAATGAATAAAACAAACAAATGAATAAAACAAAAAAATGTGTATAACAAACAAATGAATAAAACGAAACAAATGAATAAAACAAACAAATGAAAAAAACAAACAAATGAATAAAACAAAAAATGCGTATAAATAACAAATGAATAAAACGAAACGAATGAATAAAACGAAATAATGCATCAATCGAAACACATGAATAAAAAGAAACGATGGATGAAACAAACCAATCAATAAAACAGACAAATTCATAAAACTTAACAAATGAGTTAAACAAACAAAATAATCAAACGATAAAAATGAATAACACAAAAAAAATGATTAAAAAACAAAGGAATAAAACAAATCAATAAAGCTAAACAAATCAATAAAACGATACAAATGAATAAAATGAAACAAATGAATTAAACAAAACAAATTAATAAAACCAAACAATGAATAAAATGAAACAAATAAATAAAACGAAACAAATGAATAAAACGAAACAAAGGTATATAACTAACAAAGAGACAAAAAGTAACAAATGAATATAAGACACAAATGAATATAACAAACACATGAATTAAACGAAACACATTTATAAAAACAAATGAGTAAAATAAAACAATGATTAATAATAACAAACAAATGAATTAAACGAAACACAATAATAAAACAAATGAATAAAATGAAACCAATGAATAAAACAAACAAATTAATAAAACGAAACAAATGAAGTAAACGAAACAATTGAATAAAACAAACAAATGAATAAAACGAAACAAATAAATAAAACGAAACAAATGAATAAAACAAAGAAATGAATAAAACGAAACAAATGAATTAAACAAATAAAGAAATAAAACGAAACAAATGAATAAAACAAATAAAGAAATAAAACAAACAAATGCATAAAACGGAAACAAATCAATAAAACAAACAAATAAATAAAACAAAAAAATTAATAAAAGAAACAAACGAATAAACCAAACAAACGAATAAACAAAACAAACGAATAAACCAAACAAATGAATAAAACAAACAAATGAATAGAAAAAAAGAAATTAATAAAATGAAACTAATGAATAAAACAAACGAATAAATGTCCTAAAAAAGTCTTGAAAGGTTACTGGTTTGCAGTAAACAGAACAGTTTCCGATGGTTCGTTGTTCTAAACAAGTCTTTAAAGGTGAATGATTTGCAGTAGACAACAGTTTCCGAATGTTCGTTGTTCCACAGAAGACCTGAGAGGTGACTTATTTGCAGTAGACAGTTCCACATAGCAAAAGATTCTTACCGTGTCGAGATGTAAAAAACATGCGACATGCTACAGAACAGGTTTAATATTTATGGAGCAATTCTGGTTTCTGATTGGTTGGTAGCAGAACGTGAATTAATTCAATTCGTAAGTTTCTAGCAGCATATTTATAAATAGAATCACCTGACTGTGTGGGATCATACCCCATTATAAATTTTAAAAAATGCAATAAAAACAAACGAATAAATATAACAAACAAATGAATATAACAAACAAATGAATAAAACAAACAAAGTGATAAAACGAAACAAATAGATAAAACGAAACAAATGAATAAAACGAAACAGATTAATAAAACGACAAAAATGAATGAAACGAAACAAACGAATAAAACAAACACATGAATAAAAAGAATCAAATGAATAAAAACAAAAAATAAAATGAAAGAAATGAATAAAATGAAACAAATGAATAAAACGAGACAAATGAATAAAACGAAACAAATTGATTAATGAAACAGATTAATAAAAAGAAACAAATGAATAAAACAAATAAATAAATAAATAAATAAAATGAAACAAATGATAAAACAAAACAAATGAATAAAACAAACAAATGAATTAAACAAACAAATGAATATAACACATAAATGAATACAACAAACAAATGAATAAAACGAAACAGATTAATAAAACGAAACAAATGAATAAAAGTGTTGTGGTTGCAAGGTTGAACAATAATTAGTAAGGAAATACAATGAAGACGCAAACAACAAGATAACGCAATAATAAGTGTAGTAAAGAAAAGGTATATTTACAATATGTCCAAATGACGGTGTCGAGTCAGAGAGTCTTGGTGGGAGGACATGTACGCTCTTCGGCGTCACTTCCGGTGCCATTTGAGTAAGACCCACCAAGGCCAACCTAGGCTTGCCATTTATAGTGTTATGTTATTCGCATATGCAAATAAGTGGTTGCCACCACAACACCCCCTCCCAAGATTTGAAGTCACACAGATTTCAATATCTTTTTCTTTTTGAGTTTACCATTAATGGTTCATTCACTTTTCTTTTCCTACCTGATCTTCGGGGTTCAGATGCATTTTGAGGCGGTTCCAAATTAAAAGATTCGTATATGATATCTATGGTGTCCTCCTCTTCGACTGTTGTCGTATCATCATCATCTTGGATATGACGTTTTTTTTATCTGATTTAGGTGCCTTTTATGTATATTCTGTGGACCTTTAATCATGTATGTACAATCACCAATGCGTTTATCCACTACTCCACATTCCCAGTAAGATGTGTTATTTCTGTAGCACTTAAAATATACTCGATCTCCCGAGTTATATTTCTTTCTTCTCGTGTGTGTAGTGTTTCGAATAATTGCCTGCCTTGGCAATAGTTTGTCAAACGCTGATTTTACCTTTCTGGCAAACATTAGATCAGCTGGTGATATGTTTGATGGTGTACTAGGATGTGGTGTAATCCTATATACTTGAAAAAATTGTTGCAAAGCTTTTTCTGTTGGTGTTCCAATGGATTTCTTTAACGCTCGTTTTAGCGTGTCCACGAACCTTTCCGCGAGGCCGTTCGACCTTAGATGATACGGCGGAGTCGTGATGTGCTTCACTCGGAACGTGTCGCAAAATTCCTTAAACTCTGCGGATGTGAACTGCGTTCCGTTGTCAGTGACCAGTGTGTCTGGTACACCGAATCTTGCAAACAACTCGTGTAGGAACCCTATTGAGTTGTTCGTTGTTGGATTCCTGCAACGCATTACCTCCGGCCATTTTGTGAAACTATCCACTACAATTAAATAATAGTTTTCACCTACTGGACCAGCGAAGTCCATGTGGATTCTCGACCATGGTTGGTCGGTTTTCGGCCAAGGTTTGTGTACTATAGGTGGAGATTTTGCCGCTAACTGGCATCCTTTACATTTATCAATTGTTGTCGCTATGTCAGTGTCCATGTTACGCCAGTACACGTAGCTTCTCATTAACGACTTCATTCGATTTATCCCCGGATGTCCTGTGTGGAAATCTCTTAACATCCTATTCTGCAATGTTTTGGGTATTACCACTCTCTCGCTGTACAGTAACACATCGTCACATATGGAGAAAACTTCCTGCAACTTTGTGTCTGTTATAATTTTCTCTTTTATGTCCTTTATATATTCGTCTTTCTCGGCTTCCCTTTTAATGTCCGACAAAGTTACGGGTAGTTCCTTAATGATGTTTGCTACCATATTTTTTACTTCAACATTTGTCCGAATTGCTGCAATGACTGATTCTTCCAGATTGTGTTTCTGTGGTATCAGTCTTGACAGTCCATCCGCATGGCAAATCTTTTTTTATGCTAGATGTTGTAGCTGGAAATCGTAATTAAGTAGTATTGTACCCCAGCGCAGCAATCTATTTGCGGTGTATACCGGCAATCCTTTTTTTGATCCATAGATCGTGACTAACGGTTTATGGTCGGATTCAAGTATGAATTGTCTACCATATAAATATCGGTGAAATTTAGTCACGGCAAAGATTATGCTCAACGCTTCTTTTCGATTTGTGAATATGCCCTTTCGGCTGGTATCAGCGTTCTCGAAGCGTGCGCTGTTGGTTTTCTAGACCCATCCGGCATAATATGTTGAATGCATGCTCCTAAGCCGTAGGAGCTAGCGTCACTAGCGACGCCTATTTTTAAGTTTGTGTCAAAGTGCGTTAAGAATAATTCGGATGTTAGTGCGCTCTTTATTTTGTCAAAAGCGGTTTGACATTCTTGCGTCCAGTTCCACGGTGTATCCTTTTTAAGCAGATTATTTAAGGGGGCTCGCAAGTTATGCATTCCTTCAATAAAAGATTGGTAATAATTTGCGAGTCCTAAGAAACTCTGCAAGGTTGTTACATTATCGGGTGCTGGCATATTTTTTATTGCCGCAGATCTGTCTGGGTCTGGACGTCGTCCATGTTTGTTTATTATGTGTCCAAGATACTTAATCTCGCTCATACAAAAGTCACATTTACTTTCTTTTACTTCAAAGCCGAATTCTTGTATTCGAGTAAATACTTGTTTCAAATGTTCCTTATGTTCTTCTAGGGATTTGCTCCTGACAACAATGTCGTCCAGGTATGCACATGCGCACTCAATACCACTTAGCATGGTGTCCATCGCTTGCTGAAAGATGGCAGGCGCTACTTTGATGCTAAAAGGCAATCGGTTGTAGTTGTGTAATCCCTTATGCGTATTGATGCATAGTATTTTTGAGCAATTCTCCTCGACCGGTATTTGCAAATACGCGTCGCTCAAGTCTATCTTGGAGAAGATATTACCCCCATTCAACTTCGTGAATATTTCCTCTGGGCTTGGTAGGGGGTAATGGTGATCTTTTAATAGGGAGTTGACCCCGGTCGAAAAGTCTGCGCACACTCTAACTTCGTCATTCTTTTTCTTTACGTATACGGTGGGGGCTGCCCACTCGTTGTGTTCTATTTTTGATAGAATTCCCGTCTGTTCCAATCTATTTAATTCTTTATCAATCTTTTCCAACCCAGCGAACGGAACATTTCGCTTTTTTCTAAAAATTGGGCTGGCGTTTTCTTTAAGTTCAAACGAGGCCTTGAATTTATTGCAGCGACCTAAGTTAGTTGTGAATGCCTCAGGAAATAATTCTTTTAAATCGTCTTTTATATTTACTGTTGTTGGAGAAGAACATTCTAATTTTTACAGAATGTATTGATTGGCTTATCCCATAGACCGAATTTCTCAATTAAATCTATTCCAAACAGATTTTCACTATTTTTTAGTACGAATATTTTTAATTTCTTCGAAATCCCTTTCAATTTTATCGGGAGGACAACTTCTCCTTCAAATTTTATACCACCACCAGTTACCGTCCGGACTGCTTTACTAGTTTTCATCATGGCCGGTTTTCCCAACTTTTTCCACGTATTCAGGTTTATTATAGAAACATCGGAGCCGGGGTCGAGTTGTAACTTTATTGATGTTTTAAATATTTCCACTTTTACGTATTTTCGCCGATCTTTGTCTAATTTTGTATTTGATTTTGTTTGCTGTACTCTCTTTCTGGTGTAATCTTTATATCTGCAGCAATCGCTTTTGTGTCCCACCTTCTTACAAATGTAGCATTTTTTTTCTTATAAGGACAATCTGATTCCCAATGCTTTTCTGCACATCTCTTACAGTTATATCTAGGAAGAGGCTTGTTATATTCTGTACTATATTTATGGTTATTATCTTTGGAATATCCCGTTCCATTGCTTTTCTTTATAAAGTTCTTGGTTGGTGCGTATGGTTTTCTAACTTTTCTTACATATGCCACTCCGGATTCTTCTATATTTTTTAATCCTTTTTTAGTGTAATGGCCCTTTCACAGTCCTCTGCTAGTTTCTGGAGGGTTAAATCTTGCTCAGATTCCAGCTTAGACAACACTCGTCTGCGTATTTCTGCATTTTTCGTGGAAACTAACCCTTGAGCGAAGATTAGACATTTAAAATCTTCTACCGTTAGTTCTGCAAGCTTAAAATTATCGCAGTTTTTATTGACAACTGATGTGTATGTCAAATAATCTTGGTTGTCCATCTTTCTTAGATTCATGCACAGCCATCTTTTATGAAAAAGAGATATATTTGGATTAAATAATTCTTTTAGTAATTTTACAGCTTCTATGAACTCTAATTCCGCAGTTTTTTTAGGTAATATGTAATCTACGAATTTGCTGTGTTCTGATGTACCCAATTTTCTGAGTAAGAGGCTCACTTTCTGACTATTTGGCCAATTTTTACAGTCCAGTTGAAAAACATCCTTGTATCTTGTGTAGTACGCTTCAAAATTCTTCTCTTCCTCAGGCACATAATGAAATGTGTCCATGCTATTAAAAATAGTTGTATGGGAGAAATTAACACTATCGACATTTTCTCGATTACTCTTTAGTAGTTCCAGTGTTTTAGCAAAACGTTCCTCTTGTCTTTCTTCATATTCCAATTGTAGTTTCTTATGCCTTTCTTCCTGTTCCAATTGCAGTTTTTTCTGCTTTAATTGTGCCATTTTCTGCTTTTCTTCTTGTTCCTGCTGCCATTTCAATAATCTGTCCTCTGTTTTCCTTGCGGTCAGCCTGTGCCTGTATTTGTGTTTGCAAAAACTCGTTTTGTGTAGCTTGTCTGCGTTCATCCCGCTCAGTCTGTGCTTGTAAAAATTGCATGAACATTTTTGATAAGTCTTCCATGTTTTTTTTTTTTTTTTAGTGTGTAGTTAAAAAAAAATATTGTACCATGTTCAATATACACCGGTTTGGGTTACAACAAAAAAGCAAATTGCTGTAAGCTCCTGTTTTCAATAATAATATCGCTGCTTGCAAAAATATATTCTTTTTGCGAGTCACGCTGCAAAAAAAAAAATAAAACAGGTTTATCTGGAATCACGAAATGGAATTGACTTTCCGTTTTTAGGCGCTTACTAATAAGTAACTCTTTCCACAAAATAAAAGTTTGGGTTTTTTTTTTAATCGAGTCACCATTGAATAAATGTATACAGTACATTTAGTTCTTTGAGTTTTTTTTTCTCTAGTATTTTAGTACTTAAAATACCTCTTAAATTGAGATTACCTTTTTTCCGTGACGTTTTACTGTATTATCCGTTATTCAGTGACAACTTCAAGAAAAAAATCCTTTCCTTGAATTTTAGTTTTAGCTGTGGTATTTCCTTTTAGTACCGACGTCAACCAAAACATTAATTAAAAAGTCCTTTAGTTGTTGTTTTGTTTATGGAGAACAGTAATTAGAATCCACTGGTGAACTTTTTTCGTAGGTTACTTCCTTGCTTTTCGTAATACGGGTCTGACCTGTCGTTTTTGCGACAGAACAAAGTTCACTTTTCGTTTGCAAGTTGGTCCTTTAGTAAGATTTGTCGTGTAGCGATAAAGCATTCACTTTTACATTCGTTTGCAAGTCGGATTCCCAGAAAACGGCGTAAATTGTCGCTTTTGCCACGTTAGAGCTTTTTTGTTTTTTTTTCACTTGAGTTGAAACTTCTCTTTAGCGTAAAATCCGTTTGCTCGTCAACACTTTGTATTCCTTAAAAAAAATAGTCAACCTTTGCGTTGTACTTTTTTTTTTAAATAGTTCTTCGTCAAACTGTTATATTTGACGCTTCATATCTCGTCGCCAACTGTTGTGGTTGCAAGGTTGAACAATAATTAGTAAGGAAATACAATGAAGACGCAAACAACAAGATAACGCAATAATAAGTGTATTAAAGAAAAGGTATATTTACAATATGTCCAAATGACGGTGTCGAGTCAGAGAGTCTTGGTGGGAGGACATGTACGCTCTTCGGCGTCACTTCCGGTGCCATTTGAGTAAGACCCACCAAGGCCAACCTAGGCTTGCCATTTATAGTGTTATGTTATTCGCATATGCAAATAAGTGGTTGCCACCAAAACAAAAAGAAACAAAAGAATCAAACAAAACAAAAGAATCAAACAAAACCAATGAATAAAACAAACAAATGAATAAAACAAACAAATGAATAAAACGAAACAAATTAATAAACCGAAACAAATGAATAAAGCACAGAATTAATATTAAAAACAAATGAATAAAAATGAAACAAATGAATAAAACAAACAAATGAATAAAACCAAAAAATGAATATAACAAACAAATGAATGAAACGAAAAATGAATAAAACGAAACAAATGAATAAAACAGAACAAATGAATGAAATGAAACAAATGAATAAAACAAAGAAATGAATAAAAAGAAACAAATGAATAAGTTAAAATAAATGAATAAAATAAAACAAATGGATAAAAAACAAATGAATAAAACAAACAAATGAATAAAACGAATAAAATCAAATAATAAAGACAAATGATTAAAACAAACAGATGAATAAAACAAACAAATTAATAAAACAAAACAAATGAATAAGACGAAACAAATGAATAAAACAAACAAATGAATAAAACGAAACAAATGAATGAAACGAAACAAATGAATGAAACGAAATAAATGAATAAAACGAAACAATTGAATAAAACGAAAGAAATGAATAAAACGAAACAAATTAATAAAACCAACAAATGGATAAAAAATGAATAAAACGAAACAAATGAATAAAACGAACAAATGAATAAACCGAAACAAATGAATAAAACGAAACAAATTAATAAAACCGACAAATGAATAAAACGAAAAAAATTAATTAAAAAAATAAATGAATAAAACGAAAAAAATGAATAAAACAAACCAATTAATAAAACGAAACAAATGAATAAAACGAAACAAAGCAATAAAACAAACAAATGAATAAAACGAAACAAATTAATAAAACGAAATAAATGAATTAAACGAAAGAAATGAATAAAACGAAACAAATGAATAAAACGAAATAAATGAATTAAACGAAAGAAATGAATAAAACGAAACAAATTAATAAAACGAAATAAATGAATTAAACGAAAGAAATGAATAAAACGAAACAAATGAATAAAACGAAATAAATGAATTAAACGAAAGAAATGAATAAAACGAAATAAATGAATAAAACGAACAAATTAATAAAACGAAATAAATGAATTAAACGAAAGAAATGAATAAAACGAAACAAATGAATAAAACGAAATAAATGAATTAAACGAAAGAAATGAATAAAACGAAATAAATGAATAAAACGAACAAATTAATAAAACGAAACAAATTAATAAAACGAAATAAATAAATTAAACGAAATAAATGAATAAAACGAAACAAATGTATTGAACAAAACAAATGAATAAAACGAAATAAATGTATAAAACAAATGAATAAAACGAAACAAATGAATAAAAAACAAATGAATAAAACGAAACAAATTAATAAAATGAAACAAATAAATAAAACGAAAGGAATGAATAAAAAACAAATGAATATAACGAAATAAATGAATAAAACGAAACAAATGAATAAAAAAACAAATGAATAAAACGAAACAAATGAATAAAACGAAACAAATGAATAAAACAAACAAATGAATAAAACGAAACAAAGCAATAAAACAAACAAATTAATAAAACGAAACAAATTAATAAAACGAAACAAATGAATAAAACGAAATAAATGAATTAAACGAAAGAAATGAATAAAACGAAAGAAATGAATAAAACGAAATAAATGAATTAAACGAAAGAAATGAATAAAACGAAACAAATTAATAAAACGAAATAAATGAATAAAACGAAACAAAGCAATAAAACAAACAAATGAATAAAACGAAACAAATCAATAAAACGAAATAAATGAATTAAACGAAAGAAATGAATAAAACGAAACAAATTAATAAAACGAAACAAATGAATAAAACGAAACAAAGCAATAAAACAAACAAATGAATAAAACGAAACAAATTAATAAAACGAAATAAATGAATTAAACGAAAGAAATGAATAAAACGAAACAAATGAATAAAACGAAATAAATGAATTAAACGAAAGAAATGAATAAAACGAAACAAATGAATTAAACGAAATAAATGAATTAAACGAAAGAAATGAATAAAACGAAATAAATGAATAAAACGAACAAATTAATAAAACGAAATAAATGAATTAAACGAAAGAAATGAATAAAACGAAACAAATGAATAAAACAGAACAAATGAATTAAACAAAAGAAATGAATAAAACGAAACAAATGAATAAAACGAAACAAATGAATAAAACGAAATAAATGAATTAAACGAAAGAAATGAATAAAACGAAACAAATGAATTAAACGAAATAAATGAATTAAACGAAAGAAATGAATAAAACGAAATAAATGAATAAAACGAACAAATTAATAAAACGAAATAAATGAATTAAACGAAACAAATGAATAAAACGAAATAAATGAATAAAACGAAATAAATGAATAAAACGAAAGAAATGAATAAAACGAAATAAATGAATAAAACGAAACAAATGAATAAAACGAAATAAATGAATTAAACGAAAGAAATGAATAAAACGAAATAAATGAATAAAACGAAACAAATGAATAAAACGAAACAAATGAATAAAACGAAATAAATGAATTAAACGAAAGAAATGAATAAAACGAAACAAATGAATAAAACGAAATAAATGAATTAAACGAAAGAAATGAATAAAACGAAATAAATGAATAAAACGAAATAAATGAATAAAACGAAATAAATGAATTAAACGAAAGAAATGAATAAAACGAAAGAAATGAATAAAACGAAATAAATGAATAAAACGAAATAAATGAATTAAACGAAATAAATGAATAAAACGAAATAAATGAATTAAACGAAAGAAATGAATAAAACGAAACAAATGAATAAAACGAAATAAATGAATTAAACGAAAGAAATGAATAAAACGAAATAAATGAATAAAACGAAAAAAATGAATAAAACGAAACAAATTAATAAAACGAAATAAATGAATAAAACGAAATAAATGAATAAAACGAAATAAATGAATAAAACGAAATAAATGAATTAAACGAAAGAAATGAATAAAACGAAACAAATGAATAAAACGAAATAAATGAATTAAACGAAAGAAATGAATAAAACGAAATAAATGAATAAAACGAACAAATTAATAAAACGAAACAAATTAATAAAACGAAATAAATAAATTAAACGAAATAAATGAATAAAAAGAAACAAATGTATTGAACAAAACAAATGAATAAAACGAAATAAATGTATAAAACAAATGAATAAAACGAAACAAATGAATAAAAAACAAATGAATAAAACGAAACAAATTAATAAAATGAAACAAATAAATAAAACGAAAGGAATGAATAAAAAACAAATGAATATAACGAAATAAATGAATAAAACGAAACAAATGAATAAAAAAACAAATGAATAAAACGAAACAAATGAATAAAACGAAACAAATGAATAAAACAAACAAATGAATAAAACGAAACAAAGCAATAAAACAAACAAATTAATAAAACGAAACAAATTAATAAAACGAAATAAATAAATTAAACGAAAGAAATGAATAAAACGAAACAAATGAATAAGACAAACAAATGAATAAAACGAAACAAATGTATTAAACAAAACAAATGAATAAAACGAAATAAATTAGTAAAACAAAACAAATGAATAAAACAAAACAAATGTATAAAACAAATGAATAAAACAAATAAATGGATAAAACGAAACAAATGAATAAAAAAACAAATAAATAAAACGAAAAAAATGAATAAAACGAAACAAATGAATAAAACGAAACAAATGAATAAAACGAAGCAAATGAATAAAACGAAACAAATGAGTAAAACGAAACACTTAAATAAGCAAACATCAAGAATAAAAAATGATTTTAGCCAACAAAATACTATATCAAGTTTTAAAGTTGCAGATAAAAGAAAAAAAATTCAAAATTTCTAACTGAAGCATGACAAACTAGAGAAAAGTATGCCAAGTATGCGTTTGAAATCGCAGTTTCGTTGATCTGTCCTGCTTATGTTAAAATATTTTTGTCTCTATCTTTTATGTCTGAGTTAAAAATATAATTGTTTTTTTTTTTCTATCACGTTTCAATTAAAAATATGTTTCTTGGTCTTTCAAGTGAAACATGACAGATAACAAAAATTATGATTTTCGTTGGTCTGTACCGTTTCACTTTAAAATATAATGGTTCGTTATCTGTCATGTTCTTTTCTTTGGCCTGTCTCGTTTATGTTCTAAATATAATTTTCGTTGGTCAGTCACATTTCAATTAAAATTAATGTATTTTTATAGGTCTGTCAGGTTTCAGTTTTCTTTGGTCTGCCACGATTCAGTTTAAAATATCATTTATTTGTTCTGTCACGTTTCATTTTTTTTTTTTTTTTTTTTTGCTAATCTGTCATGTTTCAGTTTTAAATATCATTTTCTTTGGTCTGTCACATTTAATTTTAAAATATTATTTTTTCTTTCTGTCACGTTTTATTGTTTCGCTAATCTGTTATATTTCAGTTTTTAATATAATTTTAGTTTGTCTGTCATGTTTAGCATTAAAATATAATTTTCTTTGGTCTGTCACGTTTTAGTTTTAAATTTATTTTTGGTACTTAACAGTTTAAACAAGACATTAAAAAATGAAAATATTGATAAAAAGTTATATCGTACCCGTTATGGGATAAAGTTCTCCGAAAAAAAAAATTCACTTTATTTGATCGAGTAGTTTTGTTGTTGTTGTTGTTGTTGTTGTTGTTGTTTACAGGGGGAAAACACGTTTTTATGACAGCATGCTGAAGGTAGCCATGTTTGGATTTTTAGAACACGCCAAGGTGAGATAACTCGGTCTAAAGCGCCGACAAACCTTTCCACATATTAAGTCATAGCTTTTCCTAAAAATCGAAACATGGCTACCATTTGACCGGTATCATAATAAATTGTTTTTTTTTTTTTTTCGCTATAAAAAAAAACTACTTGATCAAATCAAGTGACATTTTTTTCGCAGAACTTCATTCCATAACGGATAGGTACAATATAACCTTTTTTTTTTCAATGTTTTCATTTTTTTTAATGTCTTGATTAAACTGTACACGTAACTTATTTTTCTATAGTCTGTCACGTTTCAGTTTAAAATATAATTGTCTTTGGTCTGTCACGTTTCACTTTTTTCTTAATCTGTCATCTTTCTGTTTTAAATATTTTTTTTTATTCTGTTACGTTTCCTTTTAAACTATTATTTTATTTGGGCTATCAAGTTTGAAATATTTTCTTTATTATGTCACGTTTCAATATAGAATCTCATTTTCATTAGTCTCTCACGTTTTAGTTCAAAATACCATTTTCGTTGGTCTGTCAAGCTTTTCTTTGCTAAACACACATCTTTAATTATGGTCTTACCATATCTCCAAGAATACAATCGCTGCCAAAGAAGTGAAAGCAAGAGAATTTATTCTCCAGCTGAATGTATGGAGTAAGTATGCCAAAGGCGCCAAAGAAACAACACTGGCACCCCATATTAAGCCGGTGGACGCTGCCATAATTGTTCTCTCTTTAGCTGTAAGTAGCTCCAGCATCATCGTAAAAGATGGACCAATCATACCCTGAGAAAGAAAAAAAAAGACTCGTTTAATCACCATATTTTTGCGTTATTACAAAGATTTATGGTGTTCTCTGGAGTCTGAGTGACAACAAGTCTCCCCTAGATTTTCAGTACTCTCCACCTCTTTCGATAACTTTTCCAGGTGAATTTGCGTTATCGTAACAGTCACTTACCATTGATTTCTCGTTGGCGGCGATCACTAGTCTTCACTGGAATGTGGGTGACAGAAAGCCTCCCCAAAGTCCCAGTCCTCTTTGCACTCATCCAGCAGAGGTCTGGCTAGTGCTTTTCCTCCTCGGTTTTTCCATCCTTTCCTTGACTATCTTCGCTTATTTTGTGTGGCGTTAGTTTTTAGTGACACACAAAAAAATGGAGAGAGCAGGGGCGCATGGGATTAATTTATAATTATACAATTTCAGGTACTCCTGCAGTATTTTACCCACCGATTTCACGATCTTAGCCGAGCGTTGATCGACATCCGTCGGAAAACTCCGGAACATGGCGAGCGGTACGATACTCTATCAGCCAATCAGGGCGCTTCAAACGAACGCGCAGCAGACGAATAATTTTCATTGAAATTACACACATAGCGTTTCATTTCAGTTATTTTATTGTTCAAAGTAAAAATACACAGCCTTTCATTTCAGCTATTTAATTTAGCGATAAAAAAAAAAACCGGGAGCTGTTGGAAACATATTTATGCGAATTTATGTGGAGACAAAAATTTGGACACAACCCTTTTGTCTCCATAATAAATCAAATCGCGGAAGGCTACCCGGTTTGGGAAGGAGCTTCTTCTTTCCACATCCTCTGAAAACCCTTTGCTCCCTACTTTGCCTCTACAGTCAGTAGAAAATCTTCCAGTCGGAACTAAAGATAAACAATAATTGTTGTGTCCCCCCCCCCTACAAACATTACTGAAAAAAAACAAAAAAAAAAAACATTGTTGTTACTGTTTAATAACGTTTTGTTAAAAACAAACAAGAAAAAAACAACATTGAAGTGTTTATTATTACTGTTGCTTACCCCCCCCCCCAAAAAAAAAGCTATCGGAAAACAAAATGAACCAAAAAAAAAAAATATTCAACAAAATAAATTTATTTTACTTTAAAAAAAAACTTACGGTAAGTGTTTGTGATTTATTTTATCCAAATTTTTTGTATTAATTTTATCCATTTTGTTGTGTGTGTGTAATATCTTTTCCTTGTAATGTTGTTGCTATTCACATACTTTTAGCGTTCTTGCACCGTAGAGCTCCGAATTCTCGGCTTTCGTCGGCGTTAACGCCGAAAGCGTTCGTCAACGCTCGGCTAAGATCGTGAAATCGGTGGGTAAAATACTGCAGGAGTACCCAATTTCAGTTTCATGATTCAAAGTGATGCTGCTTTGTTTTTTTCATCTGTAGCATTTTCTGTTTATGTCTGTATCTCATTTGTGTTAGTGTTAGTTTCCGCATTCAAAGGTTTTCCTTAATATTTCGGCCGTGTTCATTATTGTTATCTGTTGCAGATGAATTTGGTGTGGCGTCAGTTTTTGGTAACACACAAAAAAAAAAGAGAAAGGAAAGGCCGCAGTGAGGTTAACTTGCAATTATACAGTTTCAGTTTTCATGATTCCATGTGATGCTCCTTTGCGTTTCACATCTTATCAGCCATCCCTTTGATTCCAATTTCTCCCATTCTTTTTTCAAAGTTTTTCAATATAGTTCCTAGTGTTCCTACTATTAGTGGTGTTATATTGACTTTTCATTTTCCATATCCTTTAAGGCTCTCAGACCAATTCAGTGTATTTTTTTACACAGGCATCACCACATTATCAAGGCCAAGAGGCCACTTAAGGATAAGGGTTAAAGAGTGTACAGTAGAAATTGGAAAATATAGTCATTAGTAATGAAAATTCGGTAAATTTGATAACTTATATGGAACGGCTCATCAAGAACTTATTTACGTTAGACTTGAACACAACCATATTGTAGTCAGCCGGAAAGCAGGAAAACGGAAGACAATTCCACAGGCGTGCAGTTCTAAGAAAGAAGCTTTGTCCATGGAATCTACGTTTAGATTTAAGTACAGGTAAAAGTGGGGGGGGAATTATTGATATTGTTTTCAGCTAGACGAGTGTTTCTTGTAAAAGTTTGGTGAGGGGGGACCATAGACTGAAGCTTTTCCATGAAAATAGCGATACAGCAGACAAACTCGCAACATCTCTTCTGTGTGATAGAGGTTGCAGGGAAGAGAAAAGGACATCTCCTACGAGGCTATGAAGTCTATTTTAAACTCTATCAAGATAGGACAAGTCCTTTCTAGCAGCTCCTGCCCATATGTGGCAACAGTATTCCATCTTTGGACGTACCTGACTCTTATATAGATAGAGAATTGCATCAGCAGTGAGATATCTACTGGATCGATAGAAAGATCACACCATTTTCCCAGCGGCCTTGGAAACAGATTTGATGTACGGTGTTCCATTTAAGATCAGGAGTAATGGTCAAGCTCAGAAGCTTGTCAAAACTTGAGGCCTCCTAAAAACGAGAGCCATTTATTTCAATTGATCCCAGATGTGGATCAGAATGTTGATGATGTAAAGAGAGAAGCTTGGTTTTAGATGGATTAAAAGTAACCAGCCACTCCTTTCCCCATTGTACCACGTGCTCAAGATCAGAGGAGAGAGAATCGGAGATAACATTTTTTCCCCTTTTTTACCGTTTCTTTGATCTTTACTATGTAGTCTGCAGCAAAATCCACAATCTGACAGGACTTTTCCCTCTTGTTAACTAGTATAACATCTGATCTCCCTGCCTTAATGGGTTTATCCGTTTGTATATCTATGCCCCATAAGATTTTGCGACTTTCATTTTCAAATACTGTTACCGATTTGTACTGGTACCATTTGTCTGGGCGAGGTTAAGTTGTCTGCATAATTCCCAGTGTACTGCTTTTCCCATTTAGTCATGTCCATTCTTATATTCTTATATTCCTTTTAGCCTTGTTTGCTGCATTCGCTTATTATGCAGTTTATTGTTTTGTCTATTAGCTGTATTCTGTCGATCCATGCTTTGATGTAGTTGGTTCTAATCGCGCTATTTGTGCGGCTGTCATTAGGGATTCCGTTTCTTTGTTTAGGATTCCTTTTTGTAGCCATGTCCAAGTGTTTTAACTAGTCTCATCTTTTGTTATTCTTATGAATCGTCCGTTAAGTTGTTTCTGCATTATGTATTTTTCTAAGTCTTGTCTTGTGTCATTTACATAGTCTTCTATATAGACCAACCCTCTTCCCTCGTCTTTCCTTTTCACATGGAGTCGGTCAATATCATCGTTTGGGTGTAGTGCATTGTTCATAGTCATGAGTTTCCTTGTCTTCTGGTCGAGATGCGATAGTTCTTCTTTGGCCCAACCCATAAATGGTCCAGAGTATCATACTAATGACACTGCTCATGTGCTTTAATTAGGTTTCTCGTGTGCTTTAATTAGGTTTCTACTATAAAGTTTAGTTTCGAGGAATTTCTTGTTCTTCTGGAGTATTCCTTTCCAGTTTTCTGTTTCATTTCTGTTGCTTTGATGATGTCTGCGTCCATAACGCCCAAATATTTGTGGATATCATGTTCACTTAGTTCCCTCATCTCCGTTTGGTTTGGTAGTATTATACCTTCCATTGATCCAGTTTCCTCTTCTCATGGTCATCAGTGCGCACTTTTCCATACCGAATTCCATTAGAATATTCTGGTCGAAGATTCTGGTTGTGTTTATTAGCTTCTCTAGTCCCTGTTTGGTTATTATTATTATTATTATTATTATTATTATTATTATTATTATTATTATTATTATTATTATTATTAGCTCACAAGGAGCTTTCACACAGGTCATCAAAGATCTCCCATTGAAAACCTGTAGTGTTCCCTGGAAGCTGAGTGACAACAAGTCTCCCCAGATTTCCAGCATTCTCCACCTCCTTCGATAACATTTGCAAATAAATTTTCGTTATCGCAACAGCCTTTCGCCATTGATTTCTCGCTGGCAGCGGCATTGGTCTCCACTGGAATTTGAATGGCAATAACCTCCCCAAGGTCCCAGTTCTCTTTGCACTTGTCCAGCTGAGGTCTTGTCAGCGCTCTCTCCTCGGTCTTTCCATCCTCTTTGACTTGGATGTTTTGTATCACACTTTGGTGTGGGGAGGGGGGCAGTGATGGGGCTATGAGAGAGGATGGGTGAGGGAATGAAGAACTTGTAGATATGCAGCTTCAATGTCCCTGGTTCCTTGTAACGCTTCTTCATGTTTTGCCCCTGCAGCAGTTTGTCTGTCCCGCGCATGTGGTTCTTGTGGGTGGCAGAAAGCCTCCCCGAGGTCCCAGTCCTCTTTGCACTCATCCAGCGGAGGTCTGGCTTGTGCTTTTTCTCATCGGCTTTTCCATCTTTTCCTTGACTATCTTCGCTTATTTTGTGTGGATTATTTTGTGTGGCGTTAGTTTTTAGTGACACACACACACACACACACACACACACACACACACATACACATACACACACACGCACACACACACGCACACACACACACACACACACAAAATGGAGGGAGCCAGGAGATTAACTTATATACAATTTCAGTTTTCATGATTCAAAATGATGCTGCTTTGTTTTTTTACATCTGTAGCATTTTCTGTTTGTGTCTGTATCTCATGTGTGTTAGTGTTAGTTTCCGCATTCAAAGGTTTTCCTTAATATTTCGGCCGTGTTCATTATTGTTATCTGTTGCAGATGAATTTGCACTATCGACACGGCTTCCTCGTTCGCGGCAACCACTGATCTCCACTGGAATTTGGGTGGCAAAAAGCTCTCTCAAAGTCTCCGAATGTAAGGGTTTTCCTTAATATTTCAACTGTTTTCATTATTGTTATTCGTTGTATCTTTGCAGCCATTCCTCTGATTCCAATTTCTCCCATTATTATTGTTGTTGTTGTTGTTGTTGTTGTTATTGTTGTTAACTTCGTTAACATAGATTTGGAAAATAAAATGACCTTTACCTTCTATTTTTTTCGTGTTTATAAAACTTGATTGGTTGCCTTTATTCGCTCATTTTTGTCCGTATTATTTTTCTTTTATTGTTTTTTTTTTTTTTCACTCTTGTTACCTTAAAGTTGGATTTTGTTAACGACCGCGAAATTATAACAGCTTTGTTTAGATGAATGTATTAACGTCTTCAGTTATCTATCCGGCATGCTGTATATTGTATATGATTATAGACGAAAAATATCAGTATAGACAACTTTTATGACAATAAAAAATAAAGTTAGGTAAAGATTGAGGATTTCTCTCACTCTGCGGAAAGGTGTCACACAAAGTCGGGAAAGTAAAATTTGAAAAGCCAATATCGTAGAGGAAGAGCACTCTTGTCTGCAAAAATCCTGCGCAATCTCATCAGCATTCCCTGGTAGAGGCGCCTCAAGCGATTAAGAATAGACTAATTCTTTCTAAAAGAGTGAGAAGGCAAAGCCTGGGAGGACTGACCTTCTAGAACTACATAGGGCCATACCTCAGCCAGCAGAGAACAAGCCGCTTCTTTGAATCTAGCGACTCTGGGGCCGAGCTCCCCCCTCCACACACACACACACACACACTCTCTCTCTCTCTCTCTCTCTCTCTCTCTCTCTCTCTCTCTCTCTCTCTCCCTTCTCAATCTCTCTTTCTCCACTCTTCTGGCAATTTCTCGAATTCATGTTTTACGTGGAGCGAGCTTTTCTATGTGTCTGTTAAATAAATATTATTGCAAACATATTGCCTTCATTTTTTTTCTGTTTCATGCGTTTGCTTGTACTATCAATATATAGAGGGTGATTGGAAAGTAACTACCTATACTTGTAAATTTATTACTGAAATAAATAACTAGAAATGAATGGGTATTCGTTTCCTTTGGTCCTCACATTTCATTTACGATATTTTGTACGATGGGAAATTGGTGTTTTATATTGGTTATGGGTGTTTTGAGTTGATGATATGTAGAGATTTTAAATCGCCTCATAGTATTCGTCATCTTTCATCTACCAATCTATTTCATCTTCTTAACCCGAATCTTCAACGTTTTTTTTTTAATTTGATAAGTGTTGCTGTATTAGTAATTGCTTCATTAGCAGAAAAAAAAAAAGAGTACACTACCCCTATGAAGTAAATAAAGGGTTCTGTTCGAAATTCCGTCCAAATTCGACAGAAACATCCCCGAGTTCGACAAGATACACCTTAAAGAAGGTCGGAGGTTACATCAACCGAAACGTTGTGAAAATCACACTCAAGACGAGAACAGTAGTCCGATGAATCTAATAATACGAATCTTTCTATGCACTTTCTTATTATATTAATTTCTTGTAATAATTTTATTTCAGTAAATTACAAGCACTTAATAATAAGTAGTTACTTCCAAATCACGATGCATTTTTTAAATATTTCTTATTATTTTGCTCCACCTGGAATGGGGAATCCTACCGGATATTCAGCCGCTATCTCATACATACATGAGCGATATCTTTGACAATGAAAAAAAATGATGTTTTCTGGATCATCTGTTGTTTTGTGTTGGTGATATATGGAAATTTTAAATCCCTTTATAGTATTCATCGCCGTTCATCTGTCACTCTATCTATTTAAAATGCGTCTTTAGCCTTTTTTTTTATTCATTAGTAAAAAAAAAGAAAAAAGAAATAAATTTCTTGTGAAATTAGTTGCTGCGGTTCCCAGCCGTCCTGCAAAGCTAGTGTCGAATGATGGCAGCCATATTGAATTCTAAATAAAACTTCATGCTATACACTTTCTTATTATATTAATTTTTTGTAAAAATTTTATTTCAGTAAATTACAAGCATTTCCCGATCACTATGTATATAAAAATATGCTGCCTCGGCATTCATAAAACTCAACACTCTCTAAAGTTCAGGAAAATCTGGGAAATGTTTTGATAGATATTATCTTTAAGATAACTCCACATATAAAAATCCGGGGTATAACAGACAGACGGACTAACATAAACGAACAAAAGAGAGAGAGAAGGAGAGGAATACGAAGGTAGAAAGAGAGAGGGAGAGTAAAGGGGAAAAAGAGAGGAAGCTAGAAATAGAGGGGGAAGAGGAAAGTCGAATGGGAAGAGAATGGTAGAAAGAAAGAGTGGAAGGAGAAGCTAGAAAGAGAGAGGGAGAGAGGAAGCTAGAAAGATTAAGGGTGAGAGGAAAGAAGAAAGAGAGAGGAGGATATGAAAATAGAAAAAGGAGGGGGGAGAGGAAGGTAAAATGAGAGAGGAGAGAGGAAGCTAGAAAGAGAGAGAGGGAGAGGAAGGTAGAAAGAGGAAAGTGGAGGAGACAGGAGAAGAGGAAAGTAGAAAGGGAAGGATAGAAAGAGAAAGTAGAAAAGAGAGGAGGAGAGGAAGGTAAAAAGAGAGAGGGAAAGGAAGTTAGAAAGAGAGAGAAAGAGGAAGGTAGAAAGAGAGTAAAAAGTAGAAGAGAGAGGGGAGATGAAGATAGAAAGAGAGAGAGAGAAAAATGGAGGAGAGAGAGGAAAAGAGTAAAGTAGAAAGAGAGTAAGAGGACGGTAGAAAGAGAGAGGGCAGAGGAAGGTAAAGAGAGAGATGAGAGGAAGATAGAAAAAGAGAGGGCGAGAGGTAAATACAAAGAGAGAAGGGGAGAGGAAAGTACAAAGAGAGAGGAGGGGGAAAGTAGAAAAAGAGAGGGGAGACGAGGGTAAAAAGAGAGAGGTGAGAGGAAGGTTGAAAGAGAGGGAGGATAAGGAAGGTAGATAGAAAGAAGGGAAGAGGAAGGTAGAAAGAAGGGAAGAGGAAGGAAGGTAAAAAGAGAGAGGGCACATGGAAAGTAAGGGAAAGACGGGAAGGTAGAAAGAGAGAGAGGGGGAGAAAGGAGAGAGGAAAGTAGAAGAAAGAGGGGAAGAGGAAGATAAAAAGAGAGAGGAGAAGGGAAAGGAATGTAGAAGAAAGAGGAGGAGTGGAAGGTAAAAAGAGAGAGGGGAGATGAAAGTAGAAAGAGAAAGGGGAGAGGAAGGAAGAAAGAGAGGGGGATGAAAGTAGAAGAGAGAGGTGAAGAAAAAGGTAGAAAGAAAGGGAGGAGAGGAAAGTAAAAAAACTTGAACTTACTTGGTTCATGATACCCTCTAATAACCTGAGAGCTGTGAACGTCCAGTAATCCGGGGCATATGATAATCCAATTCCTGTACCTAGTAAGAGGACACTTAGGATAATATGTATCTTTTTCCGGCCGTACTTATCGGTAAATATTGGCACCGTCAGGGACGAGATTAAACCGCCAACTGAATATAGAGTCTGCGTCAATTCGGAAAAACCTTCTTTGTCGCAGACCAAGTCAAACTAAAGGGAAATAAAATATGAAAGAGTTTAATATGGGTTGCAAACCCGAAATAAAAACAATTAGAAAAACATTTTTCACACACACACAACACACACACACACACACACACACACACACACACACATATATATATATATACATATATATATATATATATATATATATAATCGGCAATTTGTTATCTTGTTTTCCACTTGAAATATAAACAACCTATAAAATTTTTGTAAATCTTTGTTTAAATAGTATTAGTACCTGCTTCATATAGCTCTTATAAACGTTTATCTAGGTAGATTGTATTTGACTCCTTCTTTCTTTAACCTTGATTTGCTGTATAATCTTTTGATGTCCTCACTTTGTTGCTGATTATACATTTAAGGTTTCTATTTGATGTCAAATCTTGGTGATGATGATGAACCGTATCAGAAACGATCGTACAATGATTAGTTTTTGATCATGAATTGTTGGACCTGGCGTAAATAATGTTTTAATAAATTATATTACGTATTGGTACATATATGTGTGTGTTTGTGTGTTTGTGTTTCTGTGTGTATAATTATATATATATATATATATATATATATATATATATATATATATATATATAATTAAATACAAATAAGTACATAGATTTAATAAAATATATTAGTAAGAATAATGGGCAATCAACAATTCCTCCGCTAACCAACAATCAAGAGGTTGTTTGCTCAGCAACCGACAAGGCTAATATGCTTGCCGGTTTGCCTCGAAATACACACTGGACCCTTCCAACCACCTCCTGCCTGACTTTCTTTTGCGGACAGACGCCACGCTAGACGATCTAAAAATCACCCCTGCTCAGGTACACGCTATCATAAAAAACCTTGACACTTCAAAAGCATGTGGATCTGATCTCATCCCAGCTGTGCTATTAAAAAGTGCTCAGCCGAAGTAGCTTCAGTTCTCTCCAAACTCTACAACAAATGCCTTAATGAATCATGCTTTCTGGGCTGTTGGAAAACTGCTTCTGTGGTACCAATATTCAAGAATTCTGGCGAAAGAACCGACCCATCAAATTATCGCCCCATTAGCCTCCTCCCACTTTTCGCCAAAATATTTGAGACCATAATTAACCATGCTCTAGTCCGGCACCTTACAGATGTTAAACTTCTGACTGACAAACAATATGGATTTAGACAAGCCCGTTCCACAGCTGACATCCTCACTGTAATCTCTGAACGTATATACCATTCACTGGACAAAGCGGGGGAGGGCATAGTGGTAGCTCTAGATATATCTAAGGCTTTTGACAGGGTATGGCACAAGGGTCTCCTCAGGAAAATTAAATCATACGGTTTCACTGGCAGAATGCTTAACATAATTAAATCCTTCTTAGATAAAAGAAAAATCCAAGTTGTCCTCGACGGTCGAACATCTAAACAGTGTGATATAAATGCGGGAGTGCCTCAGGGGTCTATCCTTGGACCTCTATTGTTCCTGATATTTATTAATGACCTCCACGACAAAACTGCCTCTGAGATGGGTATATATGCTAATGACACTACACTCTATAACAGGCACGACAGGAAAACAAATGAACACATATCTAAAGAAATGGCAAAAACACTAGAGGATGACCTCCAATTTGTAGTGGAATGGGGGCATAAATGGATGGTCACATTCAATGCTGCCAAGACTAAACTGGTTTCCTTCAATAATTACAAGAAACCTTCTCTGCCACCAATAGCAATGGCCAGTGACTCCCTGTCTGAGAGTACATCTTTCAAACTGCTTGGCCTAACGTTCACAAGAAACATGAGTTGGAACAATTATATTGAAAACATTGCCAGGACCGCTGCGAAAAAGGTAGGCTCTCTCTACCGTGCTAGAAAACTACTGACACCTGAAAGTATCCTGTACCTCTATAAGACCACCATTCGCCCATGTATAGAGTATTGTTGTCACATTTGGGCTGGTGCATCTGCTACTAGTCTCTCACTCCTAGACAAGGTTAAAAAAAGAGTCGCCAATCTGATAGGCCCTGAACTGGCATCTAAGCTTCAGCCTCTGTCCCATCGACGAAACGTTGCATGCCTCTGCTTGTTCTACAAGTATTTTAATGGTGAATGCTCTGACGAACTGCAGACACATGTGCCCCCACGACGTAGACACCCTCGACAAACCCGACAGGTAGCTAAATCCCACACCCACACAGTAGAGATCCCTAGATGTAAAAGATCTTTCTACTCCAGTAGTTTCTTCCCCAGAACCGCTAGACTCTGGAATTCCATTCCAGGTTCCTGCTTCCCTAACTGTACTGACATGCAGAAGTTCAAGTGCAACGTGAACCGACATCTTGCTACCCAAATCCCAACATAGTGCCCCAGTAGTTGCTGCCCCTGATAGTAGCCCCCTACGCCAAAGTGGCAATGTGCCTTGTTTGGTGTGAAAATGTAATTAAAAAAAAAAAATTATAAACATATTTAGTATTGGAAAAGGAAACACAAATAGAGGTGAAAGTCTTTAATCCAGAAATATTTCCTTATCGTTAGAGGGCGTTAGAGGGGTGGAGTTAGCAAAAGTTTAGCAAAATGCATAAAGAATTTTTTTGTATATATATATATATACTAGCAGGGGTGCCCGGCGTTGCTCGGGTGTTTGGAGATGTATGCTGTGCAAAAAAAGCAAAAAACAAAAAAAATTGTTAATTTTTTTAAACTTTGACCCCTATTATGACCCCTTAAAATTTATAGTTTCGGGCTCAAATTACTTTATTACGTTAGATCCAGGTTCAAGGAACCTATATCTAAAATTTCAAGTGTCTAGACCCAAAATTGTCGGAGGAGTTTGGTAGAGTTCTTAAAGGTCAAATCGTTGAAATTTGACCCCTTAACTGCCAAATTTCTGGCTGACACCCGTCACATCGATTTTCCCAAATCTCAGTACCCGGTATTTCAAATTTCGAGTCTATAGACTAAAAATTGACAGAGTTATTGCGTAGGGAAATGTACACAGCCAGACAGACACACAGACACACAGACAGACAGACAGACAGACACGTTCACTTTTATAGATATATAGATTAGCAGAAAATGGACTCCGATTTATGAAAGTATGAAAGATTATGAAAAAGGGATGTGGATATAAAGAGATAGTTTCAAACTTTTGGCGTATAAAAACCAAAGCAACGTCCTCAAACGCACCTGAGGAGGCAGTAGTGGGAATCTTTATTGACACAAACGTATGAATACTAATAAAGTTGGTGTGAGTGAGCGATGTAACCCGTAAAAACCTCCTACTTCCAATGGTGGCGTTATCAAGGCAAGTTCGGTAACTCTGTATCAAACAGCGTGAGCGTGCATGGGTCTCTCACTTGTAAGTGACACCCTGGTGTTCCCTACCCTGTTGGTGAGGGTGAGCTGTTTTACCTGTTAAAACCTCTCCCTACCCCATAGTGTAAATCAAACGGTGTGAGCGTGCACAGGATTTCCAGTTATAAGTGCCCCCCCCTTGGAACATCACACCATTTGTTGGGGGAATCGGTGTAATCCGTCAAAACCTCCCCTTCCCTTATGGTGAGTTATCTTTCCAAATTTGGTAGCTCTACGTGAAACAGTGTGAGTTTGCATAGGGTCCCCCCGGGTTCGTGATCACGTTCATGGGGGTGACTTTCTCATACCCATTTCAGATCCTTGATACCTCTTCTAACATTGTCTGTTGTCAGTTTAGAATATTAGTAAACCATATAGGAGATTTTTCGTGTACAGACAGACAGACAGACACGGAGACGTTGAGTTTTAATTTATATATATATATATATATACTATTTTAACAAAAACTTCAAAAAATGGGTTGATAGCAACAAAAAGTGTATTTCATTGTTAGTTACAATTGTTTCAAGACCGTTTGGACAAATTCAAACAATATGTAGTTTGAAAATTTTCAGATCGAACAGCCTTTCTTCAGACTTATTGAATAAAAAACACTTTAACAATAAAACATTATGGAGAAAAAAAAACATTTCCTTTATAAGGAAAAAAAAAAACAAGCGAGACCACTTTACCAAAGATGCAATAGAGGTAAAGTGATCTCATATAGGAGATATTTCGTGTACAGACAGACAGACAGACACGGAGACGTTGAGCTTTATTATATATATATATATATATATATATATATATATATATATATATATATATATATAAGCATCTACAGTCTATAAGGATTGTGTTCATAACACTGTGTGTGTGAAGGGAGTCGAACTTGAAAAAGGTTCAACCTTTAAAGTTCAACTTATTAATTTCATATATCAAATGAATAAACATATTAAGTTGGATTTGTCAGCTTAAATGCTATTCAGGTTCAACTTTTAAAATCTGATCTACTTAATTTTATATATTGGATGAATAAACATATTAATAATTGTATTAATTGACTTAATGTCTTGTAACATTTTTTGTATTTACAAATTCTTAAAACTGGAATGTTATTTATGTTTTTCTCAATGTGACTAATTACGCGAATGACAAGGACTTCAGTCAGTGTTACTTTGAGGAAAGGATATTGTATGTTCTAGAAGTTAAAGGGAGATAACACTGGGTGGCAAAGACACTTACCTCCGACACAAAAGATCGCGACCGTTCTGGGGTGTAACTGTAGCCGTTCAAACATGGCAGTGTTTGGTTTGTCTGGTTAAATGTTAGAACTTCTATGTGGCATTTTTCATATTTCAATGTGAAACTGGAATTGTCTGCGAATTTCAAATCGCTCAGTTGAGTTTCGGTTAGATTTGCGCATTTCACCTCGGGAAGAATACCTGTTCAAAATAAACGAACATATATTTTTAATAGAGATATGAGGAAATTTTAAACCCCTTCATAGTATTCACCGCCAAACATCTGTCAATCTATCCATCTTGTTAACTCGAATCTTCAAATGTTTTTAACCTTGATAAATGTTCACTCAGTAAAAAAAAAAAAAAAAAAAAAAAAAAAAGAAGAAAAATCATCGTCATCATCATCTTTCCGACGATTCTATTGTTGGTATTTGTTTCTCCGCTATTTTTCTAGTCAGAACTATTTCTAGAAAGACAGCAAGTACTAACACGAGAGACCACGTGAAGGTTGCCAACATCCTGAGTGAAAGTGATTTTTGTAGAAACGACCTGGATTCAAACTTGGAACACCGAGGTCGTTAGTCGTCGTTACCCACTGAATCGCCGTCACCTCCTGCTACCTATCAGAATGCTTGCAAGTAGCACAAAAGATTGAATTGCATGTACACCCTTTCCACAAATTGAGCAGGGGAGCTTTCCTCTTTGTAGGAGTTTTCCAAAACTACAAGCACTGATCATCATTTTCACTCTTGGTAACATTCACCACAAGAACTTTACTTTCTATCGTATTCTACCAAGTATTTAACTTAACAGGTAGATCTTCCATTCACAGGCAAGTATTACATGATCAGTATTTTTTTCTGGACAACCCCTAACAAACTTGTTAATTATATCAGGTTGACAGGAAATTTCTTGCGGTTTTTAACTTTTAAATTCAGATGAACAAACAAAAAATTATTGATCGAAGTAAGCGCCACCAGAATCAACACACTTTTGCCAACACAAAGCAAGCATATTTATGTCAGTAACGTAAAAATCTTGCGTTCTGGTGGCGATGAAGTTGCTGAAGGCATTTTTTGATATCGCTTAGGTTTTTGAAACATTTCTTATGCAGAAAGTTGTCGAGATGCTTGAAAAGGTAGTAGTCGGAAGGTGAGAGGTCCGGAGAGTATGGCAGACGAGGCAGAGCTTCGTAGCCCAATTCGTCAATTCCTGCAGGATGGGTTTAGCAACTTGCGGTCGGGCATTGTCGTGAACGAAATTGAACCTTTTCTGTTGAATACAGGTTTCGAAGTTTCTGCTACATTTCATGCATTTGTTGACAGTACTTTCCCGCTGTATTGATTTCGCCTGAATTAAAATAATTGTACTTGATGAGACCGGTCGCAGACCACCAAACAGAGCATGACCTTCTTTTGGTGCAACTCTGTCTTCGGCAAGTGTCGTGGAATCTCTCAGCTGAGAACGCACTTTTCATTGCAAGTCACAACCCAGTTGAGAAACGGGTCATTCTTGTTGCGCAAAAGAAAGATGACACTTCATAACGGCGTTTCTTTTGGTTGCCGTTCAATTCGTGAGGCACCCATTTGTCAAGTTTTTTGTCTTTCCAATCTTTCTTAAGTTGTTGGAAATCGCCGTATACGTTACATCTAATTTTGAAGCAAGTTCTCGAACAGTTGCGCATGGATTGGCTTCGACTAAGGCTCTTAATTTATCGTAGTCAACATCCGACGACCACTACGCTCATCATCTTCTCAAACTGTGCACTTATTGTCTCACGATGGTTCTTATCTATGAAATTCTTTATCTGACCAATTAATCCTGGTGCTCTGACTTCCTTACTCCTCCCACACCTCTCAGCTTCTCTCAAAGACTCTCTGCCTTTCTTAAATCTCTAATGCCGCTCAAAATCTAATGTTCGATTCATGCAAGATAGTCCAAAAACAGTCTGAAGCACTCCATACGTTTCTGTGACAGTTTTATCTAATTTGAAAACAGAATTTTATTTCATATCGTTCTTCTGAAGTGTCCTCACGTCCAGATTGCATTTTTGAAATTTGCCAGCTGTGATAATCAGGCTTTAGTAGGGTGTATTCCAATTCCTGCTGTACTGTTCCTTTGAACCTGAAATCATAAAAATTGATTCGTTATCTTATAAGATATATAGCAAGAACATATTGAATTTTCAAGAGTCTACGACAGTTTTAAATGCCTGTACAAAAAAGTCTAGCAACTTATTTAAGGCACCTCGTAAAACTAATAGTAAAGTGTATGTCAGAAAGTTTCTATTAAAAGCTTATTTTTTAAACTCCATATTTTTATTTTTGTTATGGGGACTCACCCATACTCGGTGTGTGTGTGTGTGTGTGTGTGTGTGTGTGTGTGTGTGTGTGTGTGTGTGTGTTGTGCCGTACGCTAAGTACTGGCACACTCGTCCTCTATTGCAAATACAAAACCGAGAGAGAGAGAACAAGAGAGAGTGAGAAAACGAGAATGAGAGAGCGAAAAAGAGAGGAGGCGAGAGAGAGAGAGAGAGAGAGAGAGGGCGAAAGAGAGAGAGAGAGAAAGAGAGAGAACGAAATAGAGAGAGAGAACGAGAGAGAACGAGAAAGAGAGGGAACGAGACAGAATGAGAGTACGTGAGAGAGAGAGAACGAGTGAGAGAGAGAGAGGACGAGAGAGAGGGAGAACGGGAGATATAAAATGAGAGAGAGAACGAGAGTGACCTTTTTGGGACACAACATAATTTCTTGTTTAAAAATGATGAACTAATAAATATTGTAAATATAAACTTTATTTTTCATCATTTCAATTTTCTTATATATGTGTGTGTGTGTGTGTGTGTGTGTGTGTGTGTGTGTGTGTGTGTGTCTGTGTGTGTGTGTCTGTGTGTGTATTTCCGTCTTGTCACGCAGGGTTAGCACCGTTTTCTAGATCGTTCTAAGGAAAAGTGTTATTAGTATTTTTTAATTAAAATTGGACGTTCACCTATAATTGAATGGAAACAAAGTGGATATGTGGGTTTGTTTGAGGGAAAAACTAAGAATCTAAAATGTTAACGCTACCAATTAATTACTAAATCATAAAGACGAAATAACAACGAACCGTAAACGCAAAATAAACTTTACTTTAAGTCGTAATGTAAAATTTATGTCGGGTCTGCAGTTAGTTGTTATTTCGCTTTTACAATTTAGTAACTCTTGGAACTTTTGAAATAGAAAATAAAAAACAAATATAAAGCACTTAATAAATATTAAAAAATATAAACAAATGAACAATCTAAGGTGGCGACAGGTAATAGAATAAGTTTCTTTAGTCCTTTCATGACAGAGTCAGGTAACGTTTTGCTTATTTTATTCACGTAAGGCACACTAAATCTTTCAAACAAAGAGAGTG
>NC_136513.1:78065957-78198457 GCF_053919585.1 Euprymna scolopes | reverse complement strand
TATGGTATTTCCGCAAGACGAGAGTCGTTCATTTCAACTGAGGCCAGATAGGGTTCGGAGCGATTATGATGAAAATAGAGAAGCTTGGTTTTAGATGCATTACAATTAACCAGCCACCTCTTTCCCCATTGCGCCATATGCTCAAGGTCAGAGATCGTTGTGATTGCCGCACTTTGAAGTGTTGCCATAGATGGTAATGTCGTCAGCCTAAATTGTTCTCATCTAGAATATAAATCTCACCCGTCTGTTTATATGCATGTATGTATGTATGTATGTATGTATGTATGTATGTCTGCCTAAAACTTTCGACAGAGACGACGGATTTTCACGAGATCGGTATTGTTTTGAAGCTCAGAAGCTCAACCCTTCAGACGACAACCATCAAAAAATTTGCTAAAAACATTAATTTCTTCACTCTCAACTGGACACTTTTCTACACAGCGGGTCGTTTTTTTTTTGTTGTTTTGTTTCTACGAAAGTCGTCCCATCTTTTCGATTTATTAGCCTTAATTTAAACCTTGGCCACTTCTGGTTTGGCGATGGATGCAACGACAAAAACGTCACCTTTTTGCACGTTCTTTTCCTCCTTCGCGGTACGGGTTCGAGCCTGCCTGCCTACTTTTTTTGTGTTGCTCAATACACACCTCCAAACGCCCGAGCAACACAGGGCACCTAGGCTAGTCTTAGCATAAGAAGTGAAGCCAGTGGTTTAACCTAATTCTTCAACTTGTGTGGTGCGTATATATTATTATAGAGTTAATGTTCTATCGATTTTTGTATATTATAAAGTTGCGATTTCAAAAATAAACAAAATATATCCATATGACTTGGGCACATTAAATTACATCGAAACCGAAATAAAAACTTTTGAAAAAAATACATGCATGTATATAACTTGAGTTTCTTCAGCCATAATCGAAACCGAAACCAAAGCTTATGAAGAATTCTTGATAAAATTATTTATAAAAAAACATAGATTGTTTGAGTGCCATCAGTTATAATCGAAACCGAAACCAAAACTTATAAATAATTTTTGATAAAATTATTTATTTAAAAAGAAGACGACTTAAGTGCCATCAGCTATAATCGAAACGGAAACCAAAGCTTATGAAGAATTCTTGATAAAATTATTTATTAAGTGCCATCAGCGACAATCGAAACCGGATCTAAGACTTATGAAGAATTCTGGGTAAAATTATTCATGGCAAGAAATGGAAGTACATAACAATTAAACGACCCGAAAACACAGAAAATAATACACACCTTATCGTATTAATATATAGGTACACAAACAAAAACAAATTTATAAGAGTATAGATATTGTAATATATATATATATATATATATATATATATATATATATATATATATAGAGAGAGAGAGAGAGAGAGAGAATCCGTACGTAAATTAACGTGTATATTATTTGAATTACAAATAAATAAATAAATAAACAACCATCATTGTTCGTTAATAATAGGTGCTTGTCGTTTTTAATAAAGAATAAGCAGAAGAAACCTTAAACTTTAAGACTTTGAGGATGTCATAATCATAGTCCAACTTTTAGCTTCTAAGGTATAATCATCATCATCATCATCATCATCGTTATAATGTATATATATTTACTCTCTCTCTCTCTCTGGTGGCAGTTTTATTTATTTATTTATTTATTTATTTATTTATTTTAGCCTGGGATAAATCTCACGGTGAATGAGCATATACTCCACTGATTCACAAAGGGGGAGTTAACGCCTAGGAAGATGATATATAGTACACTAACCTAACCCCTGGCGAACGAACATATACTAGAGGATCGCAACATAAAAAGGTCATATAGCCGCCCGAGTATGGCAACTTAAAGACAAAGGAACGCAATTCAACATAAACTCTTCCACAAAACCAATGAGACACTCCGGTACATAAACAAAGAATCCCGTCACCCCCCTACGGTCTTCAAAAACATGGTTGACAGCATCAGCAAAAGGATCTCCACGCTCTCATCAAACGCCGACATCTTCAACCAAGCAGCCCCATATTACAATGAAGCGCTCCAAAAAAGCGGATTCAGGGAAAGCATCAAATACCAACCAACCCAAAATAATCGGCCAACAAAAGACAGGCGCAACAGGGGCCGGAACATTATTTGGTTCTCACCTCCGTTTTCCCTCAACACAAAAACACGAGTAGGGCACCTATTCCTGAAACTGCTAGACAGAAACTTCCCTCCACAACATAGACTGCACAAACTGTTCAATAGAAACACGATTAAGGTCAGCTACTCCACCGCTCTATCGATTAAAAAGATCATCACAAAGGAACGCAATGAAAATGAAACTGAAGGCTGCTCTTGCAGATCCAGGGAAGACTGCCCCTTAGAGGTAAAATGCAATGCGAAATCCCTCGTATATGAAGCGATACTCACGCATGAGACCAGTGATAAACCAGAAACATATATAGGGATGACGAAAGGGACGTTCAAGCAGAGATTCTACCTGCACAAAAGTTCCTTCAGGGCAAAGACGAGGATAAAGACAGCTTTAGCCGCCCGAGTATGGCAGCTTAAAGACAAAGGAACGCAGTTCAGCATAAAATGGAGGATTATTGACAGAAAACCAGCATACTCACCATCCTCAAAACGATGCCCACTTTGTGACGCGGAGAAATACCACATCATAAAGGCTATTAATGACCCTCAAAAGACCTGTTTGAACATACGCAGTGAGACACTCAAAGGATGTTTGCATAGGAGACAAGCGCTACTAATAAACTGGGACAGAACAATAAACGAGGACCCCACCTAAAGGAGTTCTCCAAGAGTATTCTAGATACAGTCAACTTAACGCATAAAACAGAAAAGGCTAACGGACATTTAGGTTCTTGTAAAAATACATTAAGCACAAATATTAGTATATATGAAGAAGAATAAGACTGCCTATAACACAGTACACAGATATATAAAAGAATTTAGAATTAAATGACACACCCACCCTCATCTATTATAATATTCAATACAAAAAGTTAAAAGGATAAATAAGATAGATTAGTTACCCCCCTTAGACCACTAAAACACGAGTTGTCTCCCCTAAACCGAAAAAAAGGTACAGAGGTTAAATAAGATAAATTAATTATCCCCCTTACCCAACCAAAAGCAACGGAAGGCAGACGGAAAAAAAGAAAAAACAACAAAAAACACACAATTACTAAAACGCATTAAATGAAAAAAATTAAAAAAAGAAGAAAATTCATACCGGATTAAAATAAATTATACAGGAACTAGCTATAGTCTAATAAATAAAAACATACATTATTATATAAACAAACATATGCGGACCTGAAAAAATATGCCCCGGGGCAGAAAACAAGATGGCTGACGAGAGCCGAACATTATTTACGTGTTACCATTAACGGTTTCCCGTTGTGTTTGGGCTTGAAACCAACGGTACCAATGTTTTTCTGAACTTCTGTAAAACTAATGAATAAATATTTAGCTCTTATATCGAAAAAGTTTTCTTTGTAATCGAGCACTTTGTCGGAACTCTTTCCCCAAAATACAGTAAGCAAATATATATATATATATATATATATATATATATATATATATATATATATATATATATACTATAAATTTGTGTTTGTTTGTGTACCTATATATATATATATATATATATATATATATATGACGATTACAACGTCTTGTCAGACGAATACCACTCCCTCAGATACTTAAAGTCCATAAGCCCCAAAATTACTTTTTTTTTAGTCCTACCGGTAAATTCACACGCTCAAGCAGGCATGACACTGAAAACGGTCATTGAGATCAATTATTACATGTTTCCAGCATTTAAAGCCTCCACACGTCACAACTTTTCCATTGTCACAGGACCATTTTTATAAGCAAATGCCTGGGGGAGTATCTATACACAGATGATGTTCCAGAGTCTTAGCTTTGTACGACAGCTAAGTCTCTCTCTCTCGGTTCAAAATGTTGAGATCCAGCACCAAGCAAGAGCAAGATAGACACCAACAAGTAAAACTGCAGACCAGCTTAATGCGGGTACTGGTCTCCCGGTTTATGGTTTTTTAAATCAGAGATTTGCGTCTCCTAAAAAGGTTGCCTTCACCACGGCTTACGGCTCCACCCCAACACACACATACATACACACAAACATACCCGGTGCTAGTTGGCCGTTGATCTCGAAAAAGGGTTCATTCGCCCTTTGGAAGGTTTTGTTTTTAATCCTTCAGGGAGACTAGCAACCCTTCTCACCAAACAAGTCCGGTGCGAGAACCAGTTTAGTTGCCGGTGACCCGACCATGTAGCAGGTAGTACTGGGTTACATGGTACCAGTAACATATGACATGACCGTACATATATATATATATATGATCTGTTACTGATATATTCATTAGCAATATAAGCAGTTGCTTATTTGTATTTAATTATATATATATATATATATATATATATATATATATATATAATTACACAAACAGACACACAAACACACACACAAACATATATATGTGTATGTGTGTGTGTGTTTATACATATATATATAGATATGTATATATGTATTATTACCGTTATATATATATATATATATATATATATATATATATATATATATATATATATATATATATATATATAGTGGAAATGGTAATTAATAAAAACTGAAGAAAGTGCTCAATACCGTTGTAGAGCAGATATGCCTTTTATTTTTTTTATTACCGTATCTTTCTGTTAAGTTACATTATTGTTTCAGCTACTTGGCCGTTTTTTTGGGGTTTTTTTTTTTGCCGTTTGTAGCATCCTCAGGTTTTCTGTAAAAGTCTGAGGATGCTATAGACGGCCAAAAAACGGCCAAGTAGCTGAAACAATAATGTAACTTAACAGAAAGATACGGTAATAAAAAATAAAATGTGTATATATATATATATATATATATATATATATATATATATATATATATATATATATATATATATATATGATTACTTCATTTAATCACATAAATTAATATACGAAAATATAATTTTATGCATAAATTTACAGTGTTTACTTCCGCAGTGCTCAATAGGTAGAGCTAGGTAGTAAGTTATCTGTAGGAACGAAATAGCGAACAACTGTTCGAAAGATAGCGATACAAAATAAATTTTAAAATTGACAATAACAATAGAAAATAAATAAAATAAAATAAAATAAAAAATAAAATAAGCATATATATTTATAAATAAGTCTCTCTCTTTCCCTTTCTCTCTCTCTCTATCTATCTATATATATATATATATATATATATATATATATATATATATATATATAGATAGATAGATAGATAGATAGATAGATAGATAGATACTAACATAATATCCGAAGTATAGACTAAAACACAAAATGACATATCTAACTACATCTCGGCTGAAAGTAGGTCAATCTTAATACAACAAGAGGATATCTACCCTTCCATATACACACAAAGAGAAGGGGTGAACCGGAGGTCAACTGTGCTTTTGTCCTGTAAGTTCCCGTTCATTGGCTGTTTAGGATGCGCGCGGTGGCAACTAGGAAGCTGATTGGCTAATTAGAAAATTCAATAGCACGTGCGTATATATAAACGCGCGATAATCACAACTTTTCGCATAGGCCTGACGAATTCTCACGAAAATTAAACGCGGACTAATTTGCGTAGCTTAATTGGCACATATATTTTAATAACTCACTATATATATATATATATATATATATATATATATATACAGAGAGAGAGGGACAGATAGACAGACAGACAGACAGATAGACAGACAGACAGACAGACAGATAGACAGAAAGACAGACGGATAGCGTGAGAGAGTGAGAGAAAGAGAGAATCCATAAGTAAGTTGATATTACATTATTTAAATTATAAATAAACAATGAACAAATATCATTGTTCGTTAATAACAGGCGATTGTCGTTGTTTTTAATAATTACAGGGTGGGACGATGAAATTATCGCTCTGGAAAAGACGACATGATTCCATTTCCGTTTGATGAAAACCGGTTTTATTTTTTATTGTAGACCGTCTACTAGTTAGCCAGTTGTATACAAATCCCAAGAACGATAGGAGCCTTCTGTCATGTCTGAAAATGACACAATGTTCAACGAGTGAGATTGAAGATGCGCCGCTGTATAACTCATGCTCTCTACCGATCCAAGTTATAACAACAGGATGCTTGCCAGCACCCTCAAAACTGGATTTCCATGAATAACAGGGACGTATCCGGTGTGAAGTTTTCAACCAAAATTACGGTCTTTTGTATGGTTTCAAGTGAGGGCTACATCATGCCTCCTCACATCTTCGAAGTCAGCTTGAAATCAACACCAAAGTGTACCTGGATGTGCTGAAGAGTGTGGTGATCCCCTGCTGCAATCAGGTGGCCTCTGGCAGACCCTGGGCGTAGCAGCAGGACTCGGCGCCGGCCCACAAGTCCAAAGAGACCCAGGCTTGGCTTCAGAAGAAGTGCTACGATTTTGCACCTTTCTCTCACTGGCCTTCCTCCTTCTCCAACCTGAACCCGCTGCACTACTTCGTTTATTCATGCGTCGAGAACATCACCAACATGACATCCCACAACACCAAAGCCAACCTGATCGCCGCCATCCGCCGAGTATTCGCCGGGCTCTCGACAGATTTATTGTTCACCCTTGTAATAAACAGAAGCAAACTTAAACTTCACACTCTAACTATCACATAATCATAGCCTGGCTTTAATCTTCTAAGATATCATCATCATCATCATCATCATCATCATCATCATCATCATCATCATCATCATCATCATCCAGTCAACCAAACTCTCTACACTCATCTTATCTCGCTCTACTCTCCATCCCACCAGATCGGTCTTCTAGAGGCGTTGCATCATGTAACAGAAAGTCACAAACCCGATTATTCTGACTCTGCAGACGATTCCTATAATCGAGTTGCTCTTTGTAGGGTGTTCTCTCTCCAGTACATGTTGAGTCCCTACTCTATATGATTGTTGAATAGTAGTGGTTTCATATTTAAAGATGGCGCGGGTTCCATATTGGGGCACATATATAACGGGACTTATGTAATAAAGACATAACGATAGTGATGATGAAGGAGACTAGACATTTATATATATTACATTTCTTTCAACACATATTAGAGGAGAGGTGATATACTTCACTTATGATGATGGTGGGGACACATAATACTTCGAGGGGTTTGCACAAGAGTTCGTTATAATTGATGATAAACACATTACCTTTTCTGTTGTAACTGAATGACGTCACGAGGCAACACGTATAAAACATCATGACTTCTTTATTTATCGGATCGACCGGTCAAATGAATGTCAGGAATTCACTTGTATCTACATAGTTAATCTTCTACCCCTTCGCTTCCAAAGGGGCAGCTGACCATTTATATACAGACTGGAGATGTATACAAGTTCTTTTAACGCAGAGGAGGGGAGATGCATAATCCTCGAAGGGTTACACAATGTTCATTATAAATAATGATAATAACAATTACCTTTTCTGTTGTAACTGAATGACAACACGAGACAACACGTACAAAACATCATGATGACTTCTTTATTTATCGGATCGACCGGCCGAATGACGTCAGGAATTCACTTGTATCTACATAGTTAATCTTCTTCCACTTCGCCTCTAAGTGGACTCTCCTCTGACTATGTCAACTCTGGGCTAATCAACACGCTGACTGACTGACTGTCTGACTGACTGACTGACTCACTCACTCACTCTAAAATCCGAACCAATAGAACTATATGGAGAATCGTCCTTTGTCTATGACGTCAAAAGTGTGTTTTTCAAACGTGACTAATTTCACGTGGCTGTTTGTCCAAACACACTTCTGCAAACAAAAGAATCCTGTCTTAACCTATTTTTTAACAATATATTTTTAATTTTCATTGTTTATTCTTTTACTGACATATTTAATACTCAGATTTCTAAAGAATGGACAATCAACTCTTTTTTCCGATATAAACAATATTTAACTATTCTAATAGAATTTAACAATAGACTTAATTTCTCACATTCCACTTATTAACTTTGCCTTATCTTAATCTCATTTTCACTTATCTAATATTTTTCTTATTTGCATGGAAATGGGGACAGCCCTTCCATGTAACATGATAATAGAGGCTTCTTTTTATAAATATTTGATGAAAATAATTTAAAAGAATTACTTGTGATAATTTATATACTCATTGTTATTTATTAACTAGAGGTTGTAATATACGCTTAGATATATTTTAGTTTATGCAAATTTCGTATTTATTATTACAGAGCGAATGCTCTATTGATTGTTATATATAGTACTGATTTTAAAAGATTTTTTTTTTAAATCAATGATTTCGGTGCCATCAGAATCGAAGCCAAAACATTTAGTGTCCCAGCCGTGTCCCCTACCGTTTGAGCTATCGACAGATAAAAAAGATTTAAGATTAAACCACTTCAAGCTATAATTGAATTTGCACATGCGCAAAAGTAATAGAAATATATCAGCCAGTTGAAATTAACATTTTGCATTTCAACTTGCCGACATATTTCTGTATGCGTTCCTCACCTATCCAAACAAAGATTTTACTCGTTGTAAACCATTTTCGATCTATGATTGCTATTTTCTGTTGATTGTGACAAATAGTTTAAGAGTTTATCGGTTAAATATATTCACACGCATACATCTATAGTTTAATTTATATAGATTAGCTGATATTTTTTCATTGCCTTGAATAAAATGATAATATTTGTGCATGCCATCTCAGCACTACTGAGCTGCATATTACTATTCTTATCATTAACATACTTCATATGAGTTCACTGCACTGAACGTAATCGTCTTATCTGTTACCCATGTGTTGGTCGAATTTTACATTTATAAACGGTTAAAATAGAGCTAAGTTTGGAGCTTTTATTATGTAAATAATACCTGGAAATTCTCGATTGCCATGCTGATTCCATTTACTTCAGCGTTGAGGCAACCCAAAACAAAGAAAATGGCTTCAGTTGACGAATTTGATATTGATAATAATATTTAATAATAATATTATTTTGTGAAGAAAACCATTGATCTAGACAGAATAGTATGAAAGTATCTCATGAAGAGCTTGGAGACTATTCACGTTCGTTTGAAACAGCCTTCTCTCTGCAAGCAAAGGGAATAGGTTTGAACGTGATCAGTCTCTAAGTGATATCATACATATCAGTATCTTAGACATATAGCATATCCAATTTTTTTCTTTTATTTTTTTTAGTACACTAGATCCCTGTTTTTAACATATCGCCTCCCATTTAATTTTAAACGTATCGTCTCGCATTTCAATCGATTTTATTAATAAAAAAGGAAATCCCTCGATCCAGCTTACGAAAAGTGAGGACGAAACCGGTCAGCTGGCCTCCCCTATGAATTTTATTTAATTATTTTTTACATTTTCAACTTTTAATCATGAACATCAAAACGGGTGTTCCTATCATGATTGCAATAATGAAATTTTGTACCCCATATAAAATTATATATATATATATATATATATATATATATATATATATATACTCCAAAATCAGAAGATGTATTTATTTAACACTTAATAGTATATTATACATATGTTAATATATTACGTTTTGCACATGTTTCGTTGAATAGCATAAATTCATTAAACAACTCACTAGAGACAGAAAAAACAGGCGCAGTGAAATTTATTCGGTGGATTTCTATCAGTATTGCTCATTTTTCCGGGTTTTGACCGATATTCGGGACTCAGAAAGACAGAGCACTATAGCGCCATGTTTGTTTCCGTCTTAACTTCAGCGCACAGCACAACTCGTGTTTCACACTTGAAAACACACTTTAAAATCAATTAAAACACTAAAAACTTATCAAGATAGGTAGAAGAGTAACATCTTGCCTTTGATAACATTTATTTGTTTTATATTTATTTGTGTTTTGTGCGCCACTTTTTCATATCTCGGTCTATTGTAAAACATGGCCCATTTACCGGAAACCGATGTAATGTAATATATATAAATATACAACTCTTATGTTTTAATTTCAATCTATATATCTATAAAAGTGAAACTGTCTGTGTTTGCGTGTGCTGCGTGTGTCTGCGTGTGTACATTTCCCTACAAATCTACTCTGTCAATTTTCAGTCTACAGACTCGAGATTTGACATAAGGGTATTGAGATTTGGAAAAATCTTTTAATCGGTTTTGGGCCAGAAAAAGGGGCAAAAAATTCAACGATTTTACGCTTGAAAATTCTACCAAACTCCCCCGCCAATAATACATAACATGCCAGCCGAAATAAAAAAGACCGCTCCATGAATGGAAAAGTTATTCAAGAAAATCAGAAAAAGAAACTCAGTCGTGTTCAATAAGACGTGCTTGAATAATGACTTTCTGCCAATATATATATATATATATATATATATATATATATATAGCTAAAATGATCTTATAACATCGTGATCTGCGTATGCGAGTATATATATATATATATATATATATATATATATATATATATATATATAACGAATTTATAAGAGTATATATATATATATAACAAATTTATAAGAGTATAAATATATAACAAATTTATAAGAGTATATATATATATAACAAATTTATAAGAGTATATATATATATATATATATATATATATATATATATATATATATATATATATATATATACTCCTATAAATTTGTTCTTTTTTTTCTTTGTTCAAACTCTTACGTCAATTTTGGGTCTAAACTTTAGATGTAGGTTACCTGGACATGGACATGGTAATCACGACACCCTGCACTGATGATTTCCGAAAGGATGAAACACTGTCTGTAGAAATTTAAAAATTCTTATAGTAATAATCATGTACATAATCATTATCTATATATCTATAAAAGTGAAATTGTCTGTCTGTGTGTACATTTCCCTACAAAACTAATCTATCAATTTTCCGTCTACTGACTCAAGATTTGACATAAGGGGTATTGAGATTTGGGGAAATTTTTTTTGTTGATTTTGGGCGAGAAATTTGGCTGTCAAGGGGTAAAAGTTCAACGATTAAACATTTGAAAACTCTACCAAACTCCTCTGCCAATTTTGGGTCTAAACACTTAAACTTTGAAATGTATGTTACTAGGACATGGATCAAACTTTTTAAACGTGGACCAAACTTTTTAATTCGATTTGAGCCCAAAACAATATATGTTAAGGGGTTAAAATTAGGGTCAAAGTTAATAAAAAATTTGATTCCCGCGGTCTCTATGAAATAACTCAACCAATTTTTGGTCTCAACATTTAAAATTTTACATAAAGTGTATTCAGACATGGGCAACATTTTTAATCGGTTTTTGAAGGTCAAACTTGAAAGAGTTGACTTTACCAAACTCCTCCGCCAATTTTGGGTCTAAACACTTGAAATTTTAGATGTAGGTTACCTGGACATGAGTCAAACTTTTAATATATATATATATATACATATGCACATAAAGTTATGAATATTATATATGGCCCGAGTAAAGCCGTGCTGAATTGCTAGTATATCTATCTATCCATCTATATATATATATATCCATCTATCTATATATATATAAAGTAGTAGCGTTCGTGTATGTGTGTGTTTGTCTGTCTGTGTGTACAACTTCCAATGATCAAAGAAATATTAATGCCCATGATATAATACTTTCACCAAAGGAATTTCTATATATAGCATTCTTCAAACTACATCTACATTGATTTAGTTACGGTCATTAGCATATCACATTAAATTAAATCTATTTAAATAATTAGTTCGATGATATTATTCGACATAATAGTTTCGTTTCAACTGTACTAATTAACAAAAGTATTATTTAGTTTATTTAAATTTGAATTTATATTTGATTTAACTTACTTTATCTGAAATCGTTTAATTTTCAAACCAGAAGATCAAAGAGAAAATAACTGTGAAAAATTGTTTTAAATTGAGCACGTTCTTAAATATTTTCTGTAATAGATTTCTTTTCATTTCGAAATATTCTTCTAAGCTGAATTATTATTCTTATTTTTAATTATAGGAAACTTTTTTTTCGCTTATTCTTACTTTTTAAGTAAACTTTTTTATTTGTTAAAGAAAAATTATTAAAACTAATGTCCTCATTTACTTGCATCCCCCACGAGGACAGAGTTAGTCAGACACAGGGCCAATTTTCCATGTGAGCATACATTATTTGCTCCTTTTTGTTTTTATTTATAAAATTTAATCGGTGTTGCCCAGGATTTATTATAATAATTATACCATAGCAAGTGTGTTTAATTGCCTACGAAACAGATTTTCTTTATAATTTTTTTAATATCTTAAATTAAAAATGGCCAGTTTTTACGACGTGACCCAGCGTCGTTTAACCCCTAAAATAAAATTAAGACCTACTTTGGGGGGACCTAATACGTTTAAACAGTCTTTATAAATAATATGAAAGAAGAAATTGTGGAAAAAATTAACATCTTAACGTGGAGGAACATTTTTCTATATAAATCTAACGTAAAATGAACACCCACTTTTTGACCACAAAACGTTCAACGAGACATGTAATCTCTAGCATTTTTTTAAGTTTGGCGATCGAGGGAGCGGGAAACATGACAAATACAATTTGGGGGGGGGGTTGTGGCGGGGGCGGGAATTACATTTGAAACATAATATAACGATAAATTTAATTAATTTTTATGAGACCATTCTGTACTTTCACCTAACAATTTTATAAACAGAACGAATCTCAAAATATAGTAAATTCAATTTTTTGGGGTGGGGGGATTACATTAGAAATATAAAATGACGAAAAATTTCATTTAATCGTTTTTGGAATTTTTTTTTTTTTTTTGGTAGATCTTTTTTTTTTTTTGCGATCGCACGGGCATTCGCTGCTATTTTTATTGAAACAAAAGTTGAAATGATTTAGTTTTAATTAATTATTTGGGAGGGGGAGTTTTATTTCCTGTGCTCAATATCCGGAGAATAATGTCTTCTCTTTCTAGGCCTTCTGCCGAAATACCTGGATAAGAGAATATCACGTATTTCTTCTTTTTGGGGGCGATTACATTTACATGTTTTCATCCGTTCTTTTATTTTTGTTGTGGGGGTATCCACGTTGCTCATGATGAAAATGATTAGTATACAGGTGTGTTTCAAACGGAACTTCATGTCAACCCAGGCAACGCTGGGTACCTATGCTAATATCTATAATATAAAGCTGAACGTCTGTGTGTGTGTTTGGTCACGAATAGGCTCCTATATTGTTGACTATTATAGAAAACTGATCACATATAATGATAGAAGATGTATCGAGACACAGGAATGGGTATGTTTGGTCTGGCATAATGATGATTCATTAAAATTGTGGGGTCTGCATACGCGCCTGGTCCACAAAGTATGGAAATAAAAAATGTAAAAATTAAAAAAAAAACTTTTACATGTGTTTTTGATATAGATATACATGATAATAATTTGATAAGTGTGTTTTAACTTAAATAGGTATGGTATAATAAAATTGTGGGGTCTGCGTTCGCGCCTGGCCTCCATAGAATGGAAATAAGCACAAACTTTAATAAAGACTTTTCATATCTATCTGCGCAAGTATACTTTGATAATTGTGTTTCAGTTTGAAGAAAGATGGTATAATAAAATTATTGGGTGTTCGTTCGCGCCTGACCTCCATAGAATGGAAATATGTCACAAACTTTAACAAGTTTTTTTTAATATAGATCCACAGAATATTGTGATAAGTGTTTCAGTGTAAACAGGTATGGTATAATAAATTATGGGGTTTATCTATTTTATTTTTAGTTTCATCATATTTTGCTTTGGTTTTGATACCCTCAAATTCGAAGCTATCTCTTTACAACCCTTCCTTTTCATAACCTATCATACTTTCATAAATCAGAGTCCATTTTCTGTAGGTTGTTTTTGAACCCAGTCAACGACGGGTACTTTTGCTAGTATATATATATATATATATGTGTGTGTGTGTGTGTGTGTGTGTGTGTGTGTGTGTGTGTGTGTGTGTGTGCGCGCGCATATATATATATATATATATATATACACCAGTAGTATTTATTTCAAATGCCAAAATATTGAATCATTGGGATCATGAGAAATTCGTGGCAAAGTCTAATTAGAATTGCTTCGAGGTCATTTTATTTGGAACCGATCACTTTTAACATAAATACAATATTCAGTTTCATCGTGTCTTCCTTCTTACAATTTAAAAATAAATCTGATTTTTCTTTAAAAACAAACATTCATGAGAATATACAACTACTTGCACAAAAATAAGTTGTCATATTTTTTGTTTAAAAGATACAATTTCAAAGTTTATTTTCCATGGTATCAATTTGTATATCTATATATCTATAAAAGTAATATTGTCTGTCTGTATTTGTGTCTCTACAAAACTACTCTTTCAATTTTCAGTCTACAGACTCGAGATTTGACATAAGGGGTATTGAGATTTTGGATAATCTTTTTGATCGGTATTCGGCCAGAAATTTGGCTGTCAAGGGGTCAATAGTCAACGATTTGACCTTTGAAAACTCTATCAAACTCCTCTGCCAGTTTTGGGTCTAAACACTTGAAATTTTAGATGTACGTTACTTGGACATGGATCAAACTTTTCAATTCGATTTAAGCCCCAAAACAATAAATATTAAGGGGTCAAAATTGGGGTCAAATTTGTTGTTTTTTAAATGTGACCTCTGCGGTCTCTATCAAACTACTCAGCCAATTTTTCGTCTAAACAATTAAAATTTTACATAAAGTGTATTCAGACATAGGACAAGCTTTTTAATCGGTTTTTGTTCGAAATTTTGGCTTCCAAGAGGACAAAGTTCAAAAGATTTGACATTTGCTGTCTCTAGCAAACTATTCAGCCAATTTTGGGTCTAAACATTTAAAATTTTACATAAAGGGTATTCAGACATACATCAAGCTTTTTAACCAGTTTTGGGGCAGAAAAATTATCAGCCAAGAGGTCAATGTTGAAACTGTTATCATTTGCAAACTCTACCAAACTCGTCCGCCAATTTTGGGTCTAAACACTTGAAATTTTATATGTAGGTTACCTGGACATGAGTGAAACTTTTTAATATATATATATACATATGCACATAAAGTTATGAACAGTACATATGGATATAGCGCTAGAAAAGTAAACAGGTGTAGAATAGCGCTAGAAAAGTAAACAGGTGTAGAAAAATCCATATATAGATATAATAGGTAAATAAGGATTAAAAAAAAGTAGATAGATAAGTATGATATATAAATGTTGTGCCTGTATCAATAACAACACGAACGCAGAAAGTAAAGGTAAAACAAATATATTAAGACGAAATGATAATACATATTTACAAAGGTGCAGTTATACTGCAGTTGGAAAATTGTCCGGCAGAGTGCGTGTTAAAGTCTTTCATGGAGCAACCGGCACATGCGTCTTGCCTATCCGGCGTTCGAACACAGCTCCCCCGTCTTGCTGACTTGATACCTTTGTCTATATCTTTTCGCCCACGTATGCTAATTAGTGGGCGTCTCCACAACAGTAAATATATATGATATATATACATACAGATATATATATAGATAGATAGATAGATAGATAGATAGATAGAAAATACATAAGAATATAGATATTAAAATATGATCATTTACACGATGAAGCAACGTCGCGGCTTACATGAGTTCGAATGTGTTTAACCGATGAGGCCAAATGAGGGTGAAACTCGAGTCTTGGACTTCCGGTTTGTTGGCTGTTTTTCTCTTGAGAATTGCAACGTTGCTTTACCGTGGAAGTGATTATATCATCTCCCACATTCTGAAAATTCCATATTGAAACATATAGATAGATTTCTAAATGAATAAATATATTGATAGGACTGTATAGATAGATTCATACGAAATAAGCTTGTATCAATAGATTCATACGAACAGAGTACAAGATAAAGCGAGGAGGGCGCAAATAAAAAAGAGTTATACAAGAGATATTTGGAGTCTTTAAAAAATCATGAAAACGTTTTTTTTATAAACGAAAAAAATAAATAATAAATAAAAAAAAAAATAAAATAGCGATAGAGTGCATCATTATTGAAACTCGACTGGCTGGAAAATTTTCAACGATGGGATGAAAACTCATTATTGAAAGAAGAAGAAAAAAAACTAGAGAGCGTAATATTGGTTGGGAGTTGCAGTGTATCTTAACTATAAAAACGTTTGTAAAATGTAAATCCATGCCTAGTAACTTCTTTCTACTGTAGGTATTTTATTTCTTATTTATCTATCCATCTATATATACAATTATAAATTATAAATAACTCGCAGTTTAGCCCGGCTTTGCTCGGGCCATATGTACTGTTCATAATTTATTTGTGCATATGTATATTTGGGAAAATCTTTCTGATCGGTTTTCGGCCAGAAATTTGGCTGTTAAGGGGTCAAAGTTCAACGATTTGACCTTTAAAAACTCTATCAAACTCCTCCGCCAATTTTTGGTCTAAACACTTGTAATTTTAGATATAGGTTCCTTGGACATGGATCTAACTTAATAACTTAATTTGAGCCCAAAATAATAAATGTAAAGGGGTCATAATAGGGGTCAAAGTTTTTAAAAAATTGACCGCTTTTTTTTTGCTTTTTTTTTTTTTTTTTGCTCAATATACACATCCAAACACCCGAGCAACGCCGGGCTGCAATGCTAGTAGTTAACTAAAGATGATCATCCCATAAGAAGACCGTAAAAACTAATATGGAATTAATTTAAATGAATGTTTAAAAGAATATGCAAATTAGCTAGATCTTTTGCTAGTGAATGCAATTCCACAACCCATATATAAGAAAATTGTATTTTCTTTTTAAAATAAATAGAAAATGGAGTTTTTAATATTAGTATCAATACACACAAAAGAAAAACGAATTTATAGGAGTATAGATAGAATTATTTGTATACCTACAGCAACTAGAGTTTCATGCTTTCGCAATCATCAGTGCGGGAAGTGACTACTGCCACTGGTCGAAAGATTCGGGCCCCGAGATGAAGCCAATTTTGTACTCGGGTCATCATCAATCGCCACAAGAATCAAAAAAAAATTAACATTTATAAAGCCAAATACAGAGATAACATTACTAAGACTGTCTAAAGTAATCAAACGATCGTATAAGCGATCTCGCACAAGGTCAGTCGACCGCCTTTTTATTTTTCATACAGTGCTCAACTTTAAAAAGTTACATCTTAAAGGGATGAAATGATTATAAATTATAAATGACTATTTTTATACCTATAGACACTAGTGTTTCATACTTTCGCAATCATCATTGAATGGAATTAATGATTGCCGCTGGTCGAAGGATATATATATATATATATATATATATATATATATATATATATATATATATATATATATATATACATACATACATATATATATATATATAATAAAAATTACAATTAAATTTACCAAAATGATCCAAGATGGTAAAATTAAAATATAATATAAATATTAAAGAATTAATATTTATAAGGTAGTTATCTCAGCCAGATGTAAAAGCTCGATTAAACTAAATAGGAGATAGAGCTTATAATACGAGCAAAAAGTTAATAAAACATGTTAAAAACACTTTGAAATGAGTTAAAAACATATTTAATCTGAAAAGGAAACGCTAGATAAGTGGATAGTCCTTAATCCGCGGAGTTTCGAAGAAATACTTTCCTTCTCATCAGAGTGTAGGAATTACCAAAATGCGGGATCGGATTTTGCATGCACAAGTATTTGATGAAACAACAAGTAAGTCAAAGATCATACTTGAAAACAAAAAAAACTGGATTATTTATCTTCCACCAGATTGTCCATTCATGTGTAATCACATTTTTCTTCACCATATTCCCTCTGCTTCACTTTTTTTTGTTTTCAAGTATGATCTTTGACTTAATTGTTGTATCATCAAATACTTTTTGCATGCAAAATCCGATCCCGCATTTTGCTAATTCCTACCCTCTGATGAGAAGGAAAGTATTTCTTCAAAACTCCGCGGATTAAAGACTAACCACTTATCTAGTGTTTCCTTTTCATATTAAATATGTTTTTAACTCATTTCAAAGTGTTTTTAACATATTTTATTAACTGTTTGCTCGTATATATATATATATATATATATATATATATATATATACATATATATATATATATATATAATATATATCAAGTTGTAGGTGTTATGAGAGAAAACTCATGAATAAAAACGAGGTTATTAAGAGTGCTCAATAAAAAAGAGCAAAATATAATATTTTTTATTTATATAGACAAATGTTACATAGTCTCTATACTGACCATGCTGAGATTTCGGACAATTCGTTGGTAAAAATCAAAAGTCTTCGTCAGGCGACGTAATATGGTTTATGTGTCACTGAAGACGATAGGTTAAGCCATATTACGTCGCCTGAGGAGGACTTTTGGTTTGTACCAACCAATTGCCCGAAACATTAGCATGTTCAGTGTAGAGACAATGTAATATTTGTCGATATAAATAAAAATATTATAATATATATTTATATATATATATAACTATTTCGCTATATATGTGTGTGTGTATGTGTGTGTGTGTGTGTGTGTGTGTGTGTGTGTGTGTGCGTGTGTGTATGTGGAGTTCGACAGAAATATTCCAGAGTTCGACAAGATACATCTGAAGAAAGTCGGAAACGTTGTGAAAATTACACTCGATGGAAGCAGTTATCTGAAGAATCCAAATAATACGAAAAGAGAAAAAGTTTGCATAAAGAAACTCGTATATTTGCATTTGAAACTAGTTGAGATTAGTGGCCTGGCGGTGCTGGATTTCGAACGAAATCACAGCTGAAACATGTATGCATATATGTAGCAAAGAAAAAAAAATATATATAGAGAGAGAGAGAGAGAAAGGGGGAGAGAAAGTAAGAGAGATAAATAAATAGAGTGTGTGTGTGAAAGAGAAAAACAGAGATAGAAGATAGATAGAGAGAGAGAGTGAGAAAGAGAGAGAAAAAGATATTTGGGTGTTAGAGAGAGAGAGAGAGAGAGAGAGAGAGAGAGAGAGAGAGCGATAGATTTTAAAATAGAAATAAACAAAATGTTGCACAAACCTATGAAGATGATTTTAAGCAAACTTGCCGCATAGACAACGAATGTTAAAGCCAACACTGAAAACTGGGCAATTTGAAAAAATCCTCTTGGCTTCAAACTTGTAAAAACGCTGTCCACATCAATCAGGGAAGTCTTTCTTGTGGCCGCCATATTTGATCTTTCGATAATGGCTCTGGCTCTTTCAAGTCAGTTTTTATTTATTTCTTTAATTATTTTTTAAATAATTTTTTTTTCAAATCACAAAGAAATTCAAACAATAAGTTCAATTATTTGGTTTAACGTATTACAATGTCCGTTTCAGAAAACCTAATTCGCAGACGGACCCCATACCCACAATCAACGTATCATCCCAAAAAATTGAACATTTGGTTTTGGTGGAAGGTGTCCGTCTGCTGCCAGGCTTAAAACTGAGCTTAAGCAGTCTGATTCGATAGTTTTAAGCTCCGAGTCTAAACAAGATACTGAATTAAAATAAATAAAAATTAGCATTTTTTTTTTTCAATGTAAATAAGAAAAAACATTTCATTTAGGTCACTGCATTTACAAATTGTAATCCAACTTCTTTTTTTCTAACGTGACCTCCCATACACAAAACATATTTTTGATTTCACCCACAATTGCATTATTATGGACGAAGAGCAACTCAATCTTATTGGGTACATTTATTTAAATAATATATGTCATTTTATTTTTATCTTTTAATTGCTTTTTTAATTTAAATTACATTTTGTTTTAATTTTATCAGAAGATAAAAGTAGAGTTTCATCTTTTAGCTATGATATATCATAGCCTTTGTACAGGGAAGGCTGTGCCACTGAATCTACTTTTTTTGCTAACGTCACAGTGATTGAAGCTAACTATCGCCTAACGACTCATTTTGAATAAATTAAATTTTCAAATTAATCTATTCTACAAATGGAAGTTGTCTGTATGTTTGTATGTCAAGCTACGGCATAATCACGTTGATACACAGGTTCTCGTCAGATCACCGAAGGTAAGCAACGTTGAGCCTGACTAGTACCAGATAGGTGACCATTTGGGAATTCTAGGCGCTGTATGTGCTCTCTGCTTATCTCGGCATTGTTTTCAGGCGTCCTGAACCTCCACTTGCCACTGGTATTCAACAAATGTTGACTCAGGAGAGGTGTGGTTGGAGATTGCGCAACTCTTGTCACCAAAAGTTCATGGACAGGCACCTTTACAGTGGGTATCCATAGTCTGTCAATACTGAAAAAAAGCCTTTATGTCCAGCTTAAACTACAAAAATACACAACCAGCCCCAACAAAGTTGGTATTTTTTTAATCAGCGTAACTCCGGAAAAATATCTAAAATTTAAAAAAAAAAAACATTTAATCTTTGAGATCAGATGGCTTTTTATATAAGTTAATATTATCAAGAAATAAACACGATTTTTAATGTTATCATGTATAATTACAGCACAGGAAATGATACAGCATTTTTTTAATTTTTAATTTTTTTTTAATTGAAAGACGCTAACTTAGTTTTAACAGGCGTTCATAAAATTTTTTGACGTTTTCACTAGCACTCTGGTGGCGTCCTGGGTTTATTTTTCATTCCTCACTCAAAAAAAAAAAAGGAATTTTTTTCTAGGGGGTCGTGAGAAACTTCACCCATTTAACATCTATTCACTTTTTTAAGCACCCTGTAACATTACCTAACACGTTGTAGCCTCAGTCGCAAAGTAGATAAAGAATAAAAAAGAAATTCAACTTTTTTTTTGTACAACAAAATTTATTTTCTCATTCTCCCGCCAAGTATATCTCCTCGTTACGGTTGTGACGTCTCTCACGTGGTCGTTTTCTCAAACGTACTCTCGCACATCATCCACGTCTCTAACGTGATCGTTTTCTCAATCGTACCCTCTCCACTTTTTATAGTCTTCTTTTTCTTTATTGTGACGTCATTTCGCTTACGGCTCGGTATTTCCACATAGCTGTCTGCGCTATGTTACACCTCAGGCAACACTGGATAGCCCTGTTAGTCTATAATATAAAGGGCAGCTGTCTGTATGTATGTGTGTATGCTTGTATGCCTGGTTAAAACTAAAAAAGAAAAAACGATCAAACAAATGCCACAAGGGTGGTATTTTCCTAATCGGCATTTCCTCGGATGAATATAAAAAATTTGTAAAAAAAAAAATATTTATTACCTGAACTCAAGTATTTTTCATTGTTGTTATGTATTAATTTTTCATTGTTGTTATGTATTAATTTTCATTGTTGTTATGTACTAATTTAGAAAGAAAACTAATACTAACTAATTCCATAAGAAATCTATAACATAACTGAGAGTTTTCCGAGAATATGTATGTGTGTATGACCAACTAGAGAAGAATGAGGTGGGCGAAGGAGAAGGAGAGAGGGAGAGAAACGGAAGGGGGTGAAAAAGATGGAGAGAGATAGAGAAAAGTTTTAATAGAAGTCCTAGGCAACGCCGGATAGCCCTGTTCACTTTCAGCATGAATTGGATCGTGTTACTTTTTTTTCTTTTCTTTTTTAATACGCTTTTTAAAAGAGCTACTATTCGTTATCAAAACATTAACGTTTTGGTATGTCTCGATTGCACCAAAATATATGACGTCATTTTCGATCGAACAGACCTGTCTAATGTTGGTCGGAGATATACACTTATATAACTGTCGATTTCCACATGGAAAGAGTTTGCTATGCCTTTCTTTTGAAATTAGCTTAGAAAGGCTATATTTACACACACACACACACACACACACACACACGAATTCTGTTAAGCTGCTATTGATGACGCTTATGAATTTCTCATACTATCTGTAACCTTCATAATTGTATCATTTAGATCCTTTGGACAACTGCTCTCATCCTGGGTATCATTTTCACAACGTTTCTGTTGATATAACCTCCGACCTTCTTCGGGTGTATTTGTTCAACTCGGGAAATTGGACGGCATTTCGGACTGAACTCTTTATTTACTTCACGAGGGGGGGGGGTAGCATACTCTCGTTCCATCAGCCATTACTGGATAGAGGTCTTAAGTAATTTGCAATTGTATTTTTCGGCCGCCCACACTAAGAATTGAACCTTCAACCTTCAAGAGAATATCACTTTTACAATTGAGTTTTCTAAGTACTCTAATAACTGCATTGATGGTTTAAATTTTTTTGGTCCCCCGACAAAAGGAGGGTGAACATGTAAATACACCCTGTCCGTTTGTCTGTCGGCACTTTTCTCAATAACTACGCTTGGAATTTTTGGAAATTTTGCACAAACATTAAACATGATATGAGTAAAAAGTAACAGAACGGGTTTTCCGGGAAAACTCCACTTGCCCCAGCTAGAGGTGCCTTTCGGGTTAAAATGGCTAAAACTGACACTTTTATGCTTATTAAAAAAAAATTGATGCCTTGGATTTTCATAAAACTTTCTGAAAAATTGTAATTAACTGATTTCTAAATGGAGGGGAGGCAAATGGTGGACTTAGTCATTTCTTTTTTTGCATGGTGCTGAACTCAAATTTACATATGTTAAAGCCTAATACTTCACCGTTTGTTCATTTTCACCAGGAGACTTTTGAGGCTAAAGCGGGGGGGGCAAATACTGAACTTAGCCATTTTTTTATGCCTCATTCATGATTCACTTGTTTATTTTATAGTCAAGATTAGAGAAGAAGAAGAAGAAGAAGAAGAAGAAGAAGAAGAAGAAGAAGAAGAAGAAGAAGAAGAAGAAGAAAGGAAGGGTGGAAGGTTGAACTGACTTCTCACCCAAGGAAGTATTTACAAAGGAATATCAAATTCACAAGATCACTTGTATATCCCCGTCGGGTGGAGATGACGATGTTTGTTTTTGCAATTCTTGCGAGGAGGTTTCTGCGGCCTCCTACATACAGCGCATGGTATTCCTAAATAGTCACCCATGGTACTGACTAGACACAACGTTGCTTAACTTTAGCGATCTGACTAAAACCGGTGTTTCAGTGTTAGTGTACCGTATATTTAAAAGTTAAGAACATCTATTAAATATGTCTAATCCATTTATATCTATACCCCTATTAATTTGTTGGGTTTTGTGTGTGTGTGTGTGTGTGTGTGTGTGTGTGTGTGTGTGTGTGTGTGTGTGTGTGTGTGTGTGTGTGTGCATTGATATTCATATTAAAAAAATTTTATTTATTTATTTAAAAAAAAACATACAACTTTGTTATATATGGGTTGTGGAATTGCATTCATCTGCAAAAGATCTAGCTAATTTACATATTCTTTTAAACATATATTTTAATTAATTAACTATTAGTTTGTTTTTTTTTCGCTTTTCTTATAGGATGATCATCTTTAGTTAACTGTTGCGTGTAATTATATTCATGCAGATATTCTACATGATTTATACTTGCATAATATTTGCGAAAAAAAGGTTAAAACCTCCTTCTATATATATTTATGTATGCGTATATATATATATTTGTTTAAAAAATTTAGCCTACCAAACTCCTGTCAGTTTTTGGTATATAGACATCAAACTTAATATACAGGGTATTCAAACCCATGCAAACTTTATATTTGAGTTTTAGCCTAGAAAAATGGGCGCAAAAGTGTAAAAAATTGAATTTGCAGATGAAGGTCGAACGACGGCATTATGAATACGCATGCATAACGTAATAGCTATTAGTTCATATTTTGATTTTTAGTCTTGCAGCAAACATGTCTTCATAGCTCCGGCATTAACGTCAAAGGAAAAGATAAATTGTAAGCTAAACGTTTTAGTGGCGCACGAGTCATTGTTTTTAAATCTTTTAAAATCATGACTATATATTGGGTCATATATAATATAATAATAAATACGAAATCTGCATTAATCGAAATATCATATTTAAGTGTATTTTAAGACTGAGCAATATATATATATATATATATATATATATATATATATATACTATAATTATTATTAAATACCTACAGACACTAGCGTTTCATCCTTTTGAGAATCATCAGTGCATGGTGCCACGATTAACCCCGGTGGAGAGATTCGAACCCAGCAACGAAGCCATCTCTGGTTCCATTAGTAAGGACCAAATCCATTCGGCCATCGTCAACCTTTGAAATTAAACATTTATTTTTTACGTCTGTCAAAGTGACCCAATCATTATATGATGAGCTGCAACGCACACACACACACACACACACACACACACACATATATATATATATATATATATATATATATATATATATATATGCATATATATATATATATATATATATAAACAGTTGAACTACTTCTGGCGAGAGGTAATGACCTCGAAACACGCGTGTACGTAGATTACTGATTTAAAAATAATAAATAAATATATATATATATATATATATATATATGTATATATAAATATGCCCAAGATATATATATATATATATATGTATATATATATATATATATATATATATATATATATATATATATATATATATATATATATATAAGCCCAAGATCCATAAGGATGGTGTCTCCTTAAGGCCCATCTTGTCTATGATTGGATCAGCTCAACATGAACTTGTAAAGTGGCTGGCTAAAATTCTGGAACCTGTGTTGAACAAATTGTCAAGTAATTGTATTACCGACTCGTTCCGCTTCGCTTCTGTCATGCGTGAACTGGAATGCAGTCCTCAAACTAATTTCCTTTGTTCCTTTGATGTCACTAGCTTATTTACGAACGTTCCTATCGATGAAACGATTCAAATTTGTGCCGATACGTTGTATCGTAGCACACTGACTCCTCCTGCTTTTCCAGAGAATATTTTTCTGGAATTTATGGAACTGGCCACTAAGTCGGTCAGTTTCAGCTTCAACAATGAAATATACCAGCAGGTGGATGGGGCGGCAATGGCAATGGGAAGTCCTCTGGGTGTTATCCTAGCTAATATCTTCCTAGGTTTTCAGGAATCTGCGTTATTCACTCGGGTTACTAAACCCTTTCGTTATTGGTGATACGTTGATGACACTTTCGTCATTTTCAAGTCTCGCCATGAAGTGAGTGAATTTTCCCTGCGTTTGAGTAATCTCCACCCAGCTTCAAAATTCACCATGGCGGAGGAACACAATGATTCTCTTCCCTTCTTGGATATTTTGGTAGAAAGGACAGGTAACAATTTCTCTACCACAATATAAAGGAAACCAACTTTCACGGGCCTGTATATCAGTTGGGACTCCTTTGCCCCTATTAGTAGGAAAATCAGCTTGATCAAAACGTTGGTTCACCGTGCGCTTGTGATTTGCACGGCCAGCAAATTAGAAGCTGAACTGAAAAAGATAACAAATATACTCATTAAGAATGCTTTTCCCGAGTGTATTATTGCCAAGTTCATTCAGAAAAAAACTTGCGCAATCAAACACTGATATTTTCTTCGGACCACCTAAATGTCCGGTATATTTAAAGCTCCCTTTCATTGTCGCTAGCAGTAAAGGTTTTTCTGATAGGATCAGATCTGTGATATCCTGCTGTTACTATGCGGTACAACCCCGTGTGGTATTTGGTACCAAGAAGGCCTTCCTGGCTTTTCACTGGACAAAAGTTTAGTAATTTATGAATTCAAATGTCAGTGCGGCGCTGACTATGTGGGTCGAACTCTTCAATGCCTGGGCGTCAGACTGGCCCAGCATATACCTGCACGATTTCGGAATCCATGTATATCTAATAAGAACGTATTGACGAGCACTTCCTGGCGTTTAAGGAATACGCCCGGACGCTTAATTTGCACATCCAGGCACTCACCGATTCATGAGTCGGCGATCGGGCAACATTTGCTTGACAATAAATTGTGTGGAGATGCCTATTCGGATGTTCTTTTTCGTATCGTGCACAGGGCTCGCGCTAAACATTTGCTGAATATTTTGGAGGCATTGTGTGTAACGATGCCTAAGCCTTGGCTCTGTAGGCAGAAGGAGCTTTCACACAATTTGGAATTGTTTAACGAGCTCTAATATATATATATATATATATATATATATATATATAGAGAGAGAGAGAGAGAGAGAGAGAGAGAGAGAGAGAGAGAGACAGACAGACAGACAGACAGACAGACAGAGGATTGTTGATTTTCTTATGCACATATAACTGTGTCTATTGAATTTTCTGCTTCATTCTATCGATATCTGCTTGTGTTTGGGTGTTACATTTCTTTCTCCCCCCCCCCCGATATTAGTGACAATTAATTTGCTTTTTTTTTTTTTCTTGTATAATTCTCCATTTCCCCACCCCATGTTAGAGAAGGGAAAAGAAATCTACTTATTTTTTTTTAAAACGATGTTTATCACGTTTATTTTCTTAATCGCAACCGCCGATGTTTTCTCTTGACAATATACCGGTTGAAAGACGTTTCGAGGTTTATTTTAGGTCCCTTTTTTTATTATCGCTAATCTATAAATATATAAATTTAATCTTAAATCGTTTTTATTAACGAATTGTCGCTTTCCCCTTAATGAATTTTTTTTTTCTAGCTCGGCATGTCTCCGGATATCTTGTTCATTCAAAGCTATTATTAACTTTTGTACCACAAAAAATCTGTATATATATATATATATATATATATATATATATATATATATATATATATATATATATATATATATATATATAAATATATATATATATAAATATATATATAAATATATATATAAATATATATATATATAAATATATATATATATATAAATATATATATAAATATATATATATAAATATATATATATATAAATATATATATAAATATATATATATAAATATATATATATAAATATATATATATATAAATATATATATATATAAATATATATATATATAAATATATAAATATATATATATATATATATTAGTGATGAGACGATTCCGATACAATTACCGATTCTTACTAAATTACCGATTCCGATACAATTATTGATTCTGATTTCAATTCTTTATAAACTAAAAAAAAAAAATAACTATGAAATTGTTATTTTTTTCTCATTTATAGTAAAAACACGTTAAAAAAGTTAAATGTGCAGATATTTTCTCAGGCGTAAACAATACACTTGTAAATAATACACTTGTAAATAATACACTTGTAAACAATACACTTGTAAACAATACACTTGTAAGCGATGATCTATAGATTTTAGTTTTACCATTAATCAAAAATCAATAAATATTGATTATTTTATCATTATTACCAGCAGTGGAAGATTTTGCTTTTAACAGAATTAAATTAAGAATAAAAAAATAAAGGAATCGTTTATTGTTCCAATTTCCGATTCCCGATCCCAATTCCGATTAATCATCCCAACACTAACATATATATATATATATATATATATATATATATATATATATATATATATATATATATATTGTGCGTGTGCGTATATGTGTATGTATGTATATATATATATGTATATATATGTATATGTATATATATGTGTATATATGTGTGTGTGTATATATATATATGTATACATGTATATATGTGTATATATATGTATATATACACATATACATGTGTATATATATGTATATATACATATATACACATATATATGCATATATAAACATATATGATGATTAATCACCTGAAAAGATGCAGCAATCGTCGTATATGTATCATTCAACCACGGTAGTGGTTGAATATATGCTTAAGTCCGAAATTGAATGAATCGAGACACATTCAAACCCCTACCACTAATGCCATTCGCAACCAAATTTCAAACAGGTTGTATAGTTGGATAGAACACATCATTAGCTACATTTTGAAAAAAAAATTTCGAAAATTGGTTCAGTAGAAAAAAAGTTTCAACAAAATATGTGGGTTCACAAACAGGAGAGTAAGTACATAAGTGACTAACGCTTTTTTTTATTTTGCATAACTTTTTTTGTGTATAAATATTTTTTATTGCGATTTTGCCAACCGAACTTTTTTTTAATAACTAATTTTTTTTAACTCTCCTTATGATTTTATAGCAAAAAATGGTGAATTTATCGATTAAAAATATGCGTCTTACCAATGATGCTTTTGAACCCGCGACCAGCACTGCGATGTCATCAGCATCAGCCTGGGCATAAATATTCCTATTTTTAAACTCCTTTAAAAGAGGATTCAGCATACAGTTCCATAGTAAAGGTGATAAAATCCCACTTTGGGGGTTTCATTTAACTACTTCCCTTTTAACAGTTGCCCTCAGTAGTTCTACTTGAACTGTTCTGTGCCTCATCATATACTCAATCCATCGGATGAGTACTGGTGGCACATTGAGTTCTCGTAGCGACTTGAACATACTACTGAAGGGTATGTTGTCAAAAGCTCCAACGATATCTAAAAAGACACCGAGTGCCATCTTCTTTTTTGTTAGTTTACGCTCTATACAGATCACGAATTCATGAACCGCAGTCTCGGTAGAGACCCTGGCTCGGAACTACTGTGATTGAATAATAATTATTGCATAAATGTGTGTTTGAGAGCTAATTTTTTTGACAATCATTAATAAATATTATAAATTTATATATTAATACAATAGCAATGCCTGGAAAAATCATGGATTATATGGAAAAATGCGCGCATGAAAAGTAATATTCTTAAGATTTTATTAAACCTGGAAAAGTAAAGGACAAGAAATTCAACCTGGAAAAGTAAAGAACAAGATATTCTAGTAAAGTAAAAAATAAGAATTTTTTAGACTTAAAATATTGCAGCTAAAAATAAAATTTGAATATTGATAAATATTTTATTTATTATTTGCATATGTTGTTGTTTATTGTTGAGTTAGAAAGAATTAAATGATCCTAATTATGATATAATAAAATTATTAATTTTTATGTAAATTATAAAATTATTAATTCCATCTACTAACTAACTAATGAATTAATTTTATACAAACAATTTTCACTACATAAATATATGCAAATAATAGGGGGGAAATAAGTTCAATCCAGCGACTGACACCCTTTCTAACTCAACAATATATATACATATATATACCTAAAATATATATACATACATATATACATATACATATATATATATATGTATATACATATACATATATATACAAATACATACATATATATATATATATTTATATGCATATATATATATATACGTACACACACACACATGTGTGTGTGTGTGTGTGTGTGTGTGTGTGTGTGTGTGTGTGTGTGTGTGTGTGTGTGTGTGTGTGCAGATTTATTCTGATGATCAATATCGACTAAGAAATAACCGCAAAAGAAAAAAAAGGGATTTTCTAGTGCAACTGAAGGCGGAAACTTATCTACAACACCACCTATCGAATGGAAATAATCTGTCTTTTTAACCAACATAATGTGTGTCTGACATACGGGTTCTTTTATGTCTCCGTGTATTTCAAATAATTCGAAAATAAAGAAGCATAACTGTAAAACATCTCATTAAGATAAAAGATGTATTTGTTTAAGGGACATATATATATATATATATATATATATATATATATATATATATATATATATATATATATATATATGCACAATTGTAAAGCGCATTACAGTTGAGTTTCCATTTCTTTTTGGTTCAGCTTTGTTCTTATTTTTTAATATCACTTCGTTTTGCGTACGTTCATAACACATTATAATCCAACGATGTGCACCAAAACGTTCTTTAACAGGATTCGTTTTTTAAACAATACTTAAAACGACATTTGATTGTTAGGAAAAAAATGTAATTTGTTGTGTCACCCACTGAGCTCAAACTAAACTCTTTGAACCAGGTAAAAAGTGAATTTGCCAAACCAGTTAAATATTTTTTTTAAAAAATGAAAACGACAACATCAAAAATCAGTTTCTTTCTGTGTCTGTTTAAGTTTCCATGTTGTTTTCGTATGGCCACTTTTATTGATAGTACGCGCATGAAACTCTAATCCCCTTAAAAGTAATCTCCTCCGATTGCAATGCTCTTGGTGTACCATTCGGACAAATTCAGGAAGGCCCCCATGGAAGTCCTCTTGTGTGTCACAGCCTCTTTCATCTCTTCGTCTCATAACGAGAGCCTCCGTGGCTTTCCTTGAGCTTAGGGAATAATTAAAAGTCACAGGGAGCAAGGTCTGAACAAACTTGGATGTCTTCAAGTCCAATGTTAACAAATTCCTAATGAACCGCCCCCTTAAGTAAACACTTCAGAAAATCTCCTCACTAACTTAATATACTTGCAATAACCCTTATCCCTGAGTGGCTTCCGGGCCTTGATAAGTGGTGATCACTGTGTAAAAAAAAAAAAAAATAGGGAGGGTAGGAAATGTGTTGATGGCCATCTTATTAAAATAATCTGATTCTCTCTGAGCACCCTTGGGACAAACTTCACACAAACCTTCCGCATCTTCAGTAACTCGCAAATAATTGACATCAAACTATGCACTTAATGTTTCTATAGACACACGACAGTCCTTATCCACGAAATATTATTTGGTCAATTAACTCCGGTGTTCTGACTTCCTTACTCCTCCCGCACCTAACATCATCGACCCCCTGCCTTCCTTGAATCTCTCATGTCACTCAAAAATAGATGCTTGATTCATGTAAGATGGTCCAAAAACAGTCTGAAGCACTCCATACGTTTCTGTGGCATGTTTTCCAAGTTTAAAACAGAATGATATTGCATATCGTTCTTCTAAAGTGTCCTTACGTCCAGATTGCATTTTTAAAATTCTACAGCTGTGACAATCAGGCTTTAGTAGGGTGTATTCCAATTCCTGCTGTAGCTGTTCAAATCATAAAATTTGGCCAGTCAACAATAACAATAACATACTGAACTTTCAAGTGTCTACAACAATTTTTAATGCCTGTGCAATAGGTCTGGAAACTTATTGAAGGCACCCGAAGAGAGAGAAATGTCTCTGCATCTTGAGCGCACAAGAGCGTGCACGTATAAATGAATGAACATGCTGCTCTTAAAGAAACTATAAAGGGAAATAACTCAACACCCCAATACACCCGTTGCTTCCCTTTCAACTCTCCTAGATTTACACACGTACACACATAAACGAACTCCTGAACAAATAACAAAACGAAACAAACAAGCTGCAACAACGGTTTTAAAAAATAGAATTTAAAAAATATTTTTTTTTAAATATATATTTTTTTAATTAAACGAATAAAATTTATTTTAATATTAGACAACACCTATAACTTATCGAATTCAGACATTGATTCCGGAAATTGACGCAGCAACTATGCGAGTCGATTCGACTGCGAGACTGACACACGAATCTAACACACAACATTGGGCACCGACACGTACAGAATGGGACAACATTCAAGAGCTGTCTATGCCCCCCCCATCCCTGATGAAGAAATATTTTCTCAAAAATATTTGGCAAACTCACTCATCTATTTACCATTTTCTTCGACACACTCTGTTCAGAAATAATTATGAATGATTGAAAATTATGGAAGTCTCTTTAATACTTATTTTACTGCGTAGAATGTTTCCATAACAGCATTTTAATAGCCCTCAAACACAAACTTTTCACATGTCACACAATGCATCAAGAAAACTATAAAATCCTTCTTATATATCTATATATCTATAAAAGTGAACGTGTCTGTCTGTCTGTCTGTGTACATTTCCCTACGCAATAACTCTGTCAATTTTTAGTCTATAGACTCGAAATTTGAAATACCGGGTACTGAGATTTGGGAAAATCGATGTGACGGGTGTCAGCCAGAAATTTGGCTGTTAAGGGGTCAAATTTCAACGATTTGACCTTTAAGAACTCTACCAAACTCCTCCGACAATTTTGGGTCTAGACACTTGAAATTTTAGATATAGGTTCCTTGAACCTGGATCTAATTTAATAAAGTGATTTGAGCCCGAAACTATAAATTTTAAGGGGTCATAATAGGGGTCAAATTAAAAAAAATTTTTTTTTTTTTTTGTTTTGCTAAGTGTACACCTCAAAACACCCGGGCAAAGCCGGGCTGAAATGCTAGTATATATATATATATATATATATATATATATATATATATATATATATATATATATATATGTTTGTGCGCATATATATTGTGCGTGTGTGTGTTTCGTCTTAGTGTTTTTGTTTTTTTTTGGACATGCAAATGACCCTATACTAATTCATGACATTCCTTTACCATTTAATCTACTGTACAAAAAAATAATCCCTATTAAGCTGATCTTATATCTGCTATATTGGAGATGACTGGTGTGAAATTCATATGCTCCATTTTCAATTTTTCTTATGATCTTTTTGTGCTAAAATAAAAAAAAGAGTTCGATATGCATCACGAACGGTTTTTGATTCTTTGTGGAAGCATCAGTTTTTCCTCTTGCATATTTGTTTTTTTTTTTTGTTGGTTTTTTTTTCGTTTTGTTTTTTTTGTTTTGTTTTGTTTGTTTTCTTCCGCCGATACTGAATTCTCAGGTCCCATATGATGCATTATTAACCATTAGAAATACAAATACAATACGACGAATCGTCTCTTAGGCGGATTCGATCTCAGCTTTTGACATAAGAGCTTTAAATCAAAACAATTGTTTCCAAACAGATTGGACTCTCTTTAAGCAAGGCGGTAATGCTACTTTATTAATTAAATATTTATATTCAAAGATAGAGGTATGGTTCATCTTATAAATATTCTTCGATGTGACGATCTCTCCCTGTGCCCCCTCTCTCTGTGTCCCTCTCCTTCTCTTTCCCTTCTCTCCCCCCTCTCTCTCTCTCTCAGTATATATCGATCTATCTATATACGCATAAAGAGAAGTTTTACCTTTTCTCTCTTCTCACTCTCTCTCTCTCTCTCTCTCACTCTTTCTCTCTCAGTAAATATATATATACTAGCATTTCAGCCCGGCGTTGCCCGGGTGTTTGAAGGTGTATGCTGAGCAAAAAAAAAAAAAAAGAGTAAATTTTTTTTTAATTTGACCCCTATTATAACCCCTTAAAATTTATAGTTTCGGGCTCAAATCACTTTATTAAATTAGATCCAGGTTCAAGGAACCTATATCTAAAATTTCAAGTGTCTAGACCCAAAATTGTCGGAGGAGTTTGGTAGAGTTCTTAAAGGTCAAATCGTTGAAATTTGACCCCTTAACAGCCAAATTTCTGGCTGACACCCGTCACATCGATTTTCCCAAATCTTAGTACCCGATATTTCAAATTTCGAGTCTATAGACTAAAAATTGACAGAGTTATTGCGTAGGGAAATGTACACAGACAGACAGACAGACAGGTTCACTTTTATATATATATATATATATATATATATATATATATATATATATATATATATATATATATATGGACACATATTTTTTATTCATTTAGAGTAGATCCAAATAAAATATTTCAGAGTTAGTCTTTAAGTATATGTTATGTAACGGGGCATATTCTTTACTGTTTAAAGTACTTGGTTGTTGTGAGAGATGTAAACTAGTCAGAGTTTAGAGTTTGCGATTTAAAGGTTATGGTTAAGCGTTCTTTAATATAGTAGAACAAAGAATTAAAATTAAAGATTAAGTTTAGACCGATTATAAATTCCGTTTTATTTGTTTTGGTTAAGTCGTATTAAAGGTGATAGTATTTCTATAGTATAAGAGTTGAGACAAGAACAACACAACAATTAATTAAAACGTTTGAGGAAGACTTGATATGGAATATAACATACATGTATATTACAAGTGCTAAAATTTCGGTGGATGAATTGAGGGAAATAGATAAATATTCAAAGTGTGTAGAGAAATTGCTTGGAAGTAATAGGTATAGTCGTCTGGAATCATTTTGTTGGGCGATGCTGACAAAGATGGTGCAGTAATGAAATTAGCCAATATTTAATTGTGTGGAGATTTTAGTGAAAAGGTGCATTTTTGTGCAGTATGTGCAGTCTTAGAGGCGTGTTTGATAGGGACCTAAGGGGGATGAGTATGTAAGTGATCAAGGAAGTTTGATTTGTACTGCTTACAATTTGTTGATGTTTCCTATTTCTTATTAAGAGTTTATATTTATTTTTAAATTTAGTGATAAAGAGTTTTTCATTTAAACAAAGGAAACAAGGAAGTTAAGTGATAGACAAGTTCCGTTTTTTTATGATTTCCGAATTAACAATGTTAAGTTTTTTCCTATTAGTTCACTGTAATATGCAGCCAATGATGTCGTATCACTATATTTGTATTCACTTTTATAGCCCGTTTATCTTTGCTTGAAAATATTGCTAGTTTAACCTATATAAACTTTGTTAGTGGCAGGATCCTCCTTTGCTCTAATGTTAGCTAGGTGTATAACAGAGGTTGCCAGACTTTTCTGTTTGAGGGGACGATTCTATTTGTCTATACAACTACAATATTTTATCATATTTTAACTCTGGTTACATTTTCTTTTATCATTTAAAATTTTATTGTTATGGTTTTTATTATTCTTTCCAAGTTAATGCTGCAACTGTGGCTCAATTTAACATTTTGCAAATTTTTCTATGCCACGAAACTACATGAAAATCTGCAGGCTTTTTGAAGAAGATTATAATACTATTCTATGGTTTAAATTTTATGACAATTGGTACAAAAAAGAATCTATATTCACAAACCGAAAAAGTATGCCAAAATTTGCCCACATTTGTATATATAGTGTCCTGGCAAGCCAGCTTTAGTTTTGTTGCTTTGGGATAAATGTTGCTTATGGTTTTTCTTTGTTTTGTTTTGTCTCCCCTGGGGTCTTGCCATGGCACTAATATATATATATATATATATATATATATATATATATATATATATGTGTGTGTGTGTGTGTGTGTGTGTGTGTGTGTGTGTGTAGATAGATAGATAGATAGATAGATGGATAGATAGTGTGTATGTATATAGATAGATAGATAGATAGATAGATAGATAGATAGATGTTATTTATTTGTGCAAATCAATCATGATACCATGGTTGTGCCATCTATTGTCCACACACTTGTATTGACCTTATGCCACAGACTGTGTCTCACGTGCACGTGTTTCAATTCGTTAATATAGTTTGACGAGAGAAAAAGTTTGTTAACGAGGCGCCATCTTGTCGTTGATAGTTGGCTGTGTAACACGGCCGAACGTGGCGATACATTTTTGGCTTTGTTTAATTCTGAACGCATGATAACTAAATGAACTGTCGTAGAGATTAGATAAAGTGCCTAGGCGAAAGGTCACGCCAGTTTAATGACTGTAACATGGGAAATTGCAAAAGACAGGAGGTGAATTCGGTTCTCCGAAGAACGATGCCATTTTTTTTCTAAACATAAACAATACATTATTTATTCTTACATAAATGTATAACACTTACTATATATATATATATATATATATATATATATATACACACACAATTTTATGTCTACCCGGGTAACGCCGGGTTCCATGCCAGTTATAATAATAAATCCGTTTGTTTGTTCACAATGACGTCAGCATATATAATGTACTAGCAGGACCCGTTACCTGGCGTTACCTGGTGGAAGCCTGCCCCCTCCCTCGCAAAAAAGTAAACTACTGTTGGTGTTGTTGTTGTTGGTAATGTCCACTGCAGTCCTTGAACAATTGCGGACACGTGGCCGAAATGAAGTAATCTGGTTTCACTGGCGATTAGTGCTGGTTTTTGGCAATAACCTGCAGGTACTGTTTGAATCTAAAAAAAAAAGCAATTAAGGGCATACATAAATCAGTATGAATGAATAAAATTACGAAAAATGATCTATTAGAATAATAATTGAAAATAGAAACATAAGTTTTAGAAGCTATGGATTCTCACTGAGCTAAATCAGTGGTAACAGTCCTAGAGTCTTCCTCTTTTCAACTTTTCCACCAATAGTATTAAATAAAATTCCAGTTTTATGTAATCTTATTTTAACGTGTAAAACAAAACAATTACGACTTTTTCACTTCACTTCTTTGAGTATTGTCATGTTAAGAACGGCTTTCGAAATAGACACCACCAATCTCCCCGTCTTAAGAACGGTGTTCGGAATAGACACTCCCAACTTCCCCATCTGAAGAAAGGCTGTTGGAGTAAACAACTGCTTTTTGGGAGGGGATAAATAATTCCTCCAAATTTAACCCAAATAATTGTTGTCAGCATACCCACCCGCAAATGTTAAAAAAATAATTGGGGGTGGCAGGAGAGAAGTACATTTCTTTAACGCGCGTGCGTATAAACCTGGAAGCCAGTGATCTCTAAATCTACTTGTCTCTGCAAAATTAGAATGAGATTTTCTTAATCAGCATAGTCGAAACCCCATAAAAGTCGTCATTATAAAGAAAATTGTGGAGGTGAACCTAATGTAAAAATTACCCCCTCCCAAAAAAGTTTAAAAACTAGCAAAGAAAAACATCGGTTTTACTAAATATGTACGGCTAAAATTATTTTCGATCCATGTACGACTGAATGCTTTTGCTGTTTGGCATATAGAAACAACGTGTAAAGTTGCTTGAATCAGCAGGAGCCGAATCGGACATTTAGTAGGGTCGGATTTTGATCGTACATAAGGGGATTTACTATTATTATTATTATTATTATTATTATTATTATTATTATTATTATTATTATTATTATAAAAAAATAAACTATAAAACGAATTTACTCTAGTTTCAGTCAAGGTTATTTTTGGAAAATATCTTTTTAGCTTCTATCCTAAAGATATTTTGCAAAGAATAAACTACATATTTTTTAGTATTCTCTCTTAAGCCAGAAAGTAAACAAAATAAATAGAAATGCAACTATATATATATATATATATATATATATATATATATATATATATATATATATATATAAAAATTCTTAAAGACAAAATTTTTTTTTCTCAATCCAGTGTGCCTTTTCTGGGAAAACTGAATTTTTCCCACATCTAAAACGGACTTGTTTCTAACTCTGTCCTCTGTCAGTAAATAACTTATTATTATTATTATTATTATTATTATTATTATTATTATTATTATTATTATTATTATTGTTGTTGTTGTTGCTGTTGTTGTTGAGGATGTTTTACAATATTTAACTATTAAAATTATAAGAAATCGAGTTTCATTTTGGGAAAACCTCAAAAATAAACTTGAGTTTTATAAACTTGAAAGAAAAAGTAAACACACACACACACACACAGAGAGAGAAAAACACTTGTTATAAAAAAATAACATTTATTATTTAAAAAGTAATCAAATATTTTTTTCTTTTAAAGTAAACGGACTACTTTTTTCCTTCTTTGACTTGTATTTAAAAAAACTTCTCTAATTAAAAAATACTATAAAGAACTTGTTTATTTTGGCTGAAGACTTAACGGGTTTTATTTTTACAAAGATTTCCTAGTGTGGTTTTATTGTGTTACAAAATTCAATATTTTTATAAAGGTAACTTGTAAAATTTAATTTGCAAAGAAAAATAAACATATCTGGCGGCTGAAAATTGTGACTGTGATTAAATTCGAGGCCATTTCTGTAAACTTTTAGAAGTTTTCGTTTATGTAGGAATTAGTTTTATTCTTGAATATTAGAATGTCCAGTCACAGCCAATTAGAAAAAAGGGAACATTACTAGGGAGCTGTTATTATTTAGTATTCGGAAATTGGAAAAGAATACGTTATCTATATGTTTGTCTTAGCAGGTTACGGAGAGTGTAATCACACTATAGTTGAAAACTGTAGACTAGGACCCGGTGACAGCTGGTAGTAGTGGTAGCACTAAATATCTAAAGAGAAAAGTAGGGACTCCTTCATCTTAAGATGTTGCGATTCTGATGGCGATTCTTGTCGGATGGAATGTAGCATTTTAATATCACGGCTGAATATGTCTGTATAATATAGTGGCTAATAGGCCAGATGTATTAAATTTGTATGTGGCATGAATAAAAAAATATTACTTCTAATGTATATTTCATTTATCTATATACGAGGTTCATTCAATAAATAAGGTTATTTTTTTGTATACTTTTTATTCTTTTGTTTTACTTCTTTTTTTTTAATTCTTTTGCAGATTCAAGAAGAACTATGGAAGTTTTGGCGATTAACAAAGATAGCCGACCAAGAAGTATGCTTCATGATTAAACAGCAGTTAGTTATCAAGTTTTTGGTTTCTGAAGGGTGCAATCCAGTTGAAATTCATAGGAGAATGTCAACTGGTATGGTGCCACACATTTCAGTTGAAAGATAATGTCTACAAGTGGAATTAATTGTTTAAAGAAGAGCGGTGTTGAGGATGAAGACAGGCATGGGAGGTCTACAGAAGTGTGGTTTCCTGCGGTGATCGAATCAGTCACTGACCTTATTCAGTCTGACAGAAAAACATTGCAAGAATTTTGTGGTTATCTGTTGGGACAGCACACAAAACTTCCATGATGACAGTGACTACTCGAAAGTCAGCTGCCGGTGGGTGCCGAAGATGCTTACTACGGAGCACAAACGGTGGACGGTCGAGTGGTTCCAACAGTGTCTTTGCTGCTATGAGAAGATAATGATGAGTTTCTGAAGAGGATGGTAACATATGAGAAGACATAGATTTATCAGCCTGGGTTCAAACGGCAGTCCATGAAGTGGATGCGTGCTCTCCAGTGAAGAAGTTCAAGTCCCAGCGGTCCACGGAAAAAGTGATGCTCACGGTTTTTTGGAATATGTAAGGCCTAATCACCATTTCATTTTTAGAGAAAAGAAGTACTGCAGAGGCAGGTCAAGAAAGTCATAAAGAATAAACGCAGGGGTCACCAGTCAGACGGAATCATCTTGCATCATGACAACATAAACAGCCCAAACACTATCAACGAACTGTGATGATAACTGTGTATTTAATGTAGATTTGGGGTACTCTCTTCTTTATATAGTCGTTTTATATCTATCTATATATCTATAAAAGTGAAAATGTGTGTGTGTGTGTGTGTGTGTGTGTGTGTGTGTGTGTGTGTGTGTGTGTGTGTGTGTGTGTGTGCGTGCGTGCGTGCATTCCCCTACCATATAACTCTGTCAATTTTCGGTTTAGAGACGCGACATTTGACATAAGAATTATTGAGATTTGAGAAAATCTTTTTCATCAATTTTCGGAAACAGATTTGGCTGTCAATGGATCAAAGTTCAACGATTTGACCTTTGAAGACTCTACTAAATTTCTCCGCCATTTTGGTCTAAACACTTGAAATTTTTTAAATGTAGATTACTTGGACATGGATCAAACTTTTCAATTTGATTTGAGCCCAAAACAATAAATGTTAAGGGGTTAAAATTAGAATTTGGGTCAAAGTTTAAAAAGTTTGACTTGTGCGGTCTCTACCAAATTACTCAGCCAATTTCTAGTTAAAAACATTTGAAATTTTGCATAAAGGTTGTTCAGAAATAGGGCAAGCTTTTTAATTGGTTTGGTTCGAAAATTTGAGCTTCCAAGAGGTCAAAGTTCAAAAGATGTTATCTTTGCGGAGTCTAGCAAACTACTCAGCCAATTTCGGGTCTAAACATTTGAAATTTATACATAACGGATATTCAGACATGCGGAATTTTAATAAATTTTGGGACGAAAAATTTGGCTGCCAAAAGGTCAAAGCTAAAAGAGTTGACTTTTGCAGATTCTACCAAATTCCTCCATCAATTTTGGGTCTTGTTATATCCCGTTTTGACGGTATATAATAACATGACAAAATACGCCGAGTGGAATGCGTAACAAAAAGGTTTATTCGTACTTCGAATAATACACAATACAAAATGGCTGCTCGCCTTGAAGTTGATATACGCGTAAATGAAGGCAAAGGAAAAAAGGTAACTTAACGTGTGTGAGCGGAACGCTCGTCCTGGGAGCTTGGTTAATCCTGACTACACTTGGAGAGTGTAAGACGCGAGACGGTCGGGCTAGTGCGTACCACTGAACTGACTTCAAGACAATGCAAGACGCTCTTTTATACACCGTTTCGTATCCGGTGCTATCCGTAATTATGTCCCGTATAACACCTCCCCCTGAAGCTGAAATCTTCCCGATTTTAGCTTTAATATCGCTTCTGTTTAGGATCAGGACTTAAACGCCTGACGACTTTCCTTTTACGTGTGCTCTTCCTTTTGGTCAGAGTTTCCTTTGGTAAAGAATTCTGTTCAGCCCGTGCGGTATGTGCAGGAGATACATTCATGGGTCCATGTATACCCACCGGTTTTGGAATGTCAAATGTGTCGCACAGCGTTTCCATTGGAATTTCCTCTGTATTTTCCGAAATTCTGGAACGGATTTGATTAACATGTCTTTTACAGACAAAACTGGGACCTTGAATAGTATAGACCATGTTCCCAATTCTTTTCTTAACAATACCGTCCACCCAATGATTTTTTCCATTCTGAAAATTTTTAAAATAAACTTTATCTCCTGGGGAATAGCACTTTACCTTAAAGTTTTCTTTTCTGGTAACTTTCTTTTTATCCGGTAGAAGTCTATCGAAAATGGATCTAATTTTTCTGGCGGACATAAGTTCTGCAGGGGATGAATTTACATCATTGTTTGGATTTGGGGTTACTCTGTAGATCGCTAGAAATGTTTGTATTGTCCGCTCATCTGTGTCAATGTTCATGTTTTTCCTTAATGCCCGCTTAAACGTGTCCACAAATTTTTCTGCCAACCCATTCGACCTAGGATGGTAAATAGGCGTCGTGATGTGCTGTATATCCAGTGAGTTGCAGAATTCTCTAAATTCGTAACCTGTGAATGCTGTACCATTGTCACTCACTATGGTCTTTGGTACACCAAACCGGCTGAAAATTTCGTCAAGTGCACTTACAGTATTCCTTGCTGTTGGATGTCTAATCTTGAATATCTCCGGCCATTTGGAGAAAGAGTCCACTACAATTAAGTAAAAAAAAACCTTTTAGGGGTCCGGCATAATCAATATGCAGTCGTGACCAGGGCAAGTCCGTCTTCGGCCACGGGGTCGTTTTTACAGGCGGATCTCGGGCTGCTAACTGACATCCTTTGCACGCTTTGACACAGTTTTCCACCTCTTTATCCATACCAGGCCAATACACGTAACCTCTAATTAGGGATTTCATCCTTGAAATGCCAGGATTACCTGTGTGAAATTCGTTTAGCATTCTTTTTCGTAATACCTGTGGAATTACGATTCTATCGGCATACATAAACACATCTTCGCAAATGGAAAAAGGTGTAATTTCTCTTGCCATCTTATTTCTTTCCGTCCTACTTGATTTTTCATTTGCTTTATAAAAACGTCTTTTGCAGCTTCTCTTTTAATCTCTTCTAGAGTTACCGGGAGTTCACGGATCATATTGCATATTGAATTTGAGCATTCGCGTTCATCTTTAAGAGCTGCAATTACCGTCTCTTCGAAACTTTCATTTCTTTTTGGAATCAACCTTGACAGTGCATCTGCGTGTCCTAACTTTTTTGATGACACATGCTCCATCTTAAACTGATAGTTTAAGAGAGTTACAGCCCATCGCTGTAGTCGATTTGCAGTATGCGTAGGGATGCCTTTCTTCGATCCAAATATCGTGATTAGCGGTTTATGATCCGTCTGTAATATGAAGTTTCGTCCATGGAGAAAACGGTTAAACTTTTTGACTCCAAATATTATTGAGAGAGCCTCCTTTTCAATCTGGCTGTAGTTTTTCTCAGCTGCAATCAAAGTTCTTGACGCGTGAGAGATTGCTTTTGTTGTTCCATCCTCATACTTGTGGAGTAATGCAGCACCAACTCCGTAATCACTGGCGTCCGTTGCTAGTACAATCTCTTTCTCTGGATCGAAATGTGCTAATGCCAGATCTGATAGTAAACATTTCTTAATTTTCTGGAAAGCAGATTCACATTCCTTTGTCCAATTCCATCTACTGCCTTTTTTTAGTAGCTCGCTAAGAGGAGCTCTCAAATTATGTACATTAGGGATGTATATCGCATAATATTGTACCAATCCCAGAAATGACTGTAGTTTTGATACTGAGTCTGGGGCAGGCATCTTATCAATTGCTTCGGTCCGTTGTGGATCTGGCCTTCGTCCATCTTCGTCAATTATTTGACCCAGGTATTTGATCCTTTTCATGAAGAAATCACATTTCTCCGGACTCAATCTGAAACCAAACCCCTCTATTCTCTTAAGTACTTCTCTGACGTGCTTCTTATGTTCTTGCAAATTACTGCTCTTTATCAAGATATCGTCAAGGTATGCCATCGCAAATTCCAACCCTGCGAGCATCGTATCCATTATCTGTTGAAACAAAGCAGGGGCGACCTTTAAGCCAAAAGGAAGCCTCTTTAGCTTGAAAATACCCTTGTGCGTATTAATGCACAGGTACTTTGAACATTCATCAGTGACCTTGATTTGCAAGTACGCGTCTGAGAGGTCTATCTTGGGAAAAAAATTTTCCTCCGTTTAGTTTTGAGAATAGATCTTCTGCCGACGGAAGGGGATAATTGTGGTCCTTTAAACAGTCATTAAGGCCTGTTGAGAAGTCCGCACAGACCCTGATTTTGTTATTTTTTTTTTCACATATACCGTCGGGCTGGCCCAATCCGTATGGTCAACTTTTTCAATAACCTCTAACTGTTGAAGTCTTTCCAACTCCTTCTCGATTGCGTCCATCGATGACAACGGTACATTTCTTTTAGGTTTGAACACTGGGGTGGCATCTTTCTTCACTTCAAATTTGGCTTCTACTTTCACACAATATCCAAGTCCTTCAGCAAAAACCCTTGGAAATTCTGCTTTTACATCGTCCAGAAAGTCTTCCACTTGGTTTGCTTTCTCTGTGTTCAACCTATTACAAAAAGAATTAACTGGTCGCTCCCATAAGTTAAACAGGACAAACCAATCCACTCCAAACAGACTTGTGTTCCTTCCTGGAACCACGTACACTTTGGACGTGCGTGTCTGACCATCAAATGTCACGTTGCACCTCAGTTCTCCTTTAAATTCCAACTTTTTGCCGCACACACTCCTCGCCATCTTGCTGGTTTCCATTAGTTCGGGTCGACCGATCCTTCTCCAGATATCTTCATCTATGATGCTGATGTCCGAACCACTATCCAGGAGTAATGTTACAGGATGTCCATTTATGTGAACACTGACATACTTTCGCCTTTCGCAACTTTTCTCTTTCCTTGTGCGAAGCGCATTCACTTTGTCAGTCTTTCGTTTTTTCTTCTGGTCACAGTACGTTCCCTTGTAGCCTTTGAACCCACATTCGTAACATATCTTATTCCTGAACCAGCAGGTCTTTTTGGTGTGTCTCGTACTTCCGCAACATTCACAATTTTGGTACTTGTGCATTCTAGGGGTCCTTTGTTCTTGGGTCTTGTACGTTCTAGAGGTCCTTTACTTTTTTACATGTTGTACCTTGTAAACGCTTTTTTCTTCAATGCGGGTGTTGTCTCTCTTGATATTAATGAGACGTTGACATTCCTCGGTAACTTTTTGTAAAGTTATATTTGGGTCCGACTCCATAATTGTCAGGATCCGGGATCTGATATCTTTGTCCCTTGGTTCTGTGAGTCCCTGTACAAAGATTAAACATTTAAATAAATCCGCAGAAATTTCATTTAATTTAAATGATTCACATAAGCAATTTACAATACAAGCATACTCTAAATAGTCTTCAGATTCCGATTTCTGTAAATTCAAACATTTATATCTAGAGTGAAAAAGGCTATCTCTTTTATCAAATATTCTAGACAACGTATTAATTGTCTCTTCAAAGGTCACTTCCTCCGGTTTTTTGGGTAAAATTAAGTTAGCGTACTTAGTGTTTTCGTCAGTGCCCAGTTTTTGGAGCAACAGCGTGACTTTTTCTTCGTCGATCCAATCCGAACACCTCTTTGTAAAAACTGTTTCATACCTTCTATAGTATGCTGGAAATGTAACGCCAGTATCGGGAGAGTAGTGAAATTCCGACAAAGAATTTGAAATACCTTCTGCAGAAAAATTCGGTTTTTTTTCAGTTGTCGAGGTTTGAATTAATTTTTCCAAATTCTTTTGTTGAGTCGACATTTGGCGTTGAAGTATTTTTGTTTGTTCTTGTTGTGCCTCTAAAGTTTTTTGTGTCATTTCTTGCTGTTGTTGTTGCAGCTGTTGTTGTTGCACTAAGAATTGTTGTGTCATTTTTGACTGTTCCTGAACGCTAAGAGTTAGCACTTTCGTCAACTCAGCCAATTGTTCCATATTTAAAAAAAAATGTCTAAAATTTACAACAATGATTCCACAAAATTTCGTAAGTATACGTTTTTCGCCAATTAGCAACAAGTCTTGCAAGAATAAATGTTTCCCCACAGTTCATACAATTTAGCAATAGTAATTCTGCCTAAACGTAATTTTACACAATAATACTTTTCAAATTTACACAACGAATAATGCCCGAAAATGAGCAAACTGTTTTTCAACAAAAATACGGTTGCACGAAAGAAAAAAAAAATTAAATTATAACAATAGTCTGTTTAATTTAGAGAAACAAAAAATCGTAAAAGTTCTTTTTTTTTTTCTTCCAAAAACGTAATCCAAAGGTGCCGGGTTCGAATTCCGCCTGCGTTCCTCACATATTTTTTTCTTCAAAAAATATAAATAAAGTTCACTTTACCTTGTCAATATCTTTCAAGTACAATTTTATTACCTTTCCGTGAGTTCATATCGGAAAAATCCGTACTTTATGTAAGACAATTTCGAATAGTTCTTTGCCGTACGTGTTCAGTAACGAAATCCTTGTAAATTTGAATAGTACACAGTCCTATTAGTACGGTAATTTATCTCTGTTAAGAGATAAGAATCATCCTTGTCGCCAACTGTTATATCCCGTTTTGACGGTATATAATAACATGACAAAATACGCCGAGTGGAATGCGTAACAAAAAGGTTTATTCGTACTTCGAATAATACACAATACAAAATGGCTGCTCGCCTTGAAGTTGATATACGCGTAAATGAAGGCAAAGGAAAAAAGGTAACTTAACGTGTGTGAGCGGAACGCTCGTCCTGGGAGCTTGGTTAATCCTGACTACACTTGGAGAGTGTAAGCCGCGAGACGGTCGGGCTAGTGCGTACCACTGAACTGACTCCAAGACAATGCAAGACGCTCTTTTATACACCGTTTCGTATCCGGTGCTATCCGTAATTATGTCCCATATAATAATAAATGTTACGGGATCAAAATTGGAGTCAAAATAGTCTGTACGAAATTACTCAGAAAAATGTTGGTCTAAACATTTGAAATCTTACAGAGAAATGCGTGACTTACCTGGATAGACCACGTGCGGGTCGGTCACCAAAAATAAATAAAAAGAAAGAAAAGAAATGGTCAAGACTCTTATTTATAGAGTAGTGATCACGTGAGTTAGAAGAATATGCAAATAGAGGTGAACGATTTTGCGATATAAAAAGCCTGTGTTGTTAAGAGGAGGGGCAGACTGTTGGCAGAAGTCAGTGCTGTCAGACGTGCTTTAGAGTTTTGTTATTATATGCTGTGTTCGATTGTTGGGAGAGAGAAAAGAGAAGAGGAGGAACCAAGAAGACATTCTGCAGATACTTGACTTTGTGTTGGTTTTAGTATTCACACGCAGGGAAAGTTATGAACAGTACATAGGGCCCGTAATTGCCTCTGTGTGTGTACATTTCCCTACTAAATTGCTCTGTCAATTTTCAGTCTACAGACTCGAAATTTGACATAAGGGGTATTGAGATTTGGGAAAATCATTTTAATCAGTTTTCGGCCAGAACTTAAGCTGTCAAGGAGTCAAACTTCAACGAGTTGACCTTTGAAATCTCTATCAAACTCCTACGCCAATTTTGGATTTAGATGTAGATTCCTTGAACAGGGATCAAACTTTTTAACTCGACCTAAGCCCAAAACAACAAATGTTAAGGGGTCAGAATTGGGGTTAAAATTTTTAAAAATTGACCTCTTCGGTCTCTACTAAATTACTCAGCCAATTTTTTGTCTAAACATTTGAAATTTTATATACAGTGTATTCAGACATAGGGCGAGTTTTTTAATCGATTTTTAGCTGTAAATCCCGCTGACAAGCGATCAAAGTTCAAAATAGTTGACCTTTGAAGTCTCTAACTGTCTATTCAGCCAATTTTGGGTCTAAACATTTTCAATTTTACATAAAGGGTATTCAGACATGCAGCAAGCTTTTTAATCAGTTTTTGGACGAAAATTTGATTGCCAAGAGGTAAAAGTTTAAAGAGTTGACTTTTGCAGACTCTACCAAACTCGTCTGCCAATTTTAGGTCCAAACACTTGAAATTTTAGATGTAGGTTACCTGGAGACGGGTCAAACTTTTTAATATATATATGTATATACACATTCAGTTATGAACAGCACATAGGACCCGAGCAAAGTCGGGCTGACTAAATTCCTATGCATATTGGTTAGATTAAGGTTTTATATTATCACTAGCAGGCCGCCCGGTGTTACCTGGTCGTCCAATCATCCAGCACGGTCGTTGAACTCACTACACGAGTTTTTAGTGCAATTCAAATCTTGTCGGTAGTTGAATACTTGATGCTTTGCCAGGGCTATCAAGGGTATTTTTATTGTGATGCCATCACTAAGGTGGGGTGTCTATCATGGCTTAAGAGAGTCCCATCTAACCTCGAGAGAAGGATAGACTGTGCCAGTTTCTCAACCTTGTATTTTACCTGACGGTATATACAGCGCCTCGTCTTCCCAAAAGGTCACCTATCTGGTACTGGCCAAGCTCAACGTTGCTTAATTTCAGTGATCTAACGAGAACCGGTGTGTCAACGTGATTGTGCAGTATGACCGGCCTGGTCGTACAATATGCTTAAATATGATATTTTAATTTATGCGAATTTAATATTTATTATTATAGAGCCAATACTCTTCATTATTATATTTTTCCTAATAATAATAATTTCAAAAATAAGAAAAAAAAATGACTTTGGTGTCAACAGCTAGAATCAAAACCAAAACATATAGCGCTCCAGCCTGACTTAAAACCATTTGCATACAAAAACTTGAAAAAAATAACATTATTAAAGACATGAATGTATATTTGTGCATGCGTAGAAATAACACGTTTAAAAATTCAAGAAATTCAATTCTGTCAAGTTTACAGAGATGATCATATTTATTGGCACGGTAAAATAAAAGTTAAATTTTGTCTAATAAATTCTAAAAAAGGGATTAAATTAAAGAAAATAACAAAGTATATTATGTATTTTTAACTGGCCTTTCCGATGCAGCAATCGGATTTTAGAAAAAATAAATAACAAAGGAACAACAAACATAATTGCAAAAAACCCTTGTTCAAAATTATTGGCACGGCTTTGTTTTTCTTTTAGTATCAGTATAATATCAATCAATTTCCGGTTTACGTGCTTTCTGAACCTTTTTATAGCCATATTATGCTTGTTTAACGCTAATTCAGTGAATAATTTTTTTCAGCTAATTTTTAGATAGCGATTTATTTAAACTATTATAAGTGACTAAATTATAATTTTCAATCGCCATGGTTAAAACTAAGGAACACAGCGAAGACGTCAGGAAGCTTGCTGTAGCATGCCATACCAATGGGGAGGGCTATGATAAGATTTCAAAGAAGCTAAACCTTCCCAAATCCACTGTTAGAGCCATAATAAACAAGTTCAAATCGCAAGGCCACGTTATGAGTTTAGAGGGTAGAGGGAGAAAAAGGATTCTTTCCCCAAGAGATGAACGGAAAATTGTTCGACAAGTAAAACAAAACCCAAGGATCTCTGTTGGGGAGATTGTTGATGAACAGAGCACCTCTGGAGTGAATGTATCTCGACATACAGTTGGTAGAGTTTTGAAGAGAGCTGGTTTAAAAGCATGTCGCCCGAGAAAGACTCCCTTATTGAAGCCTATGCACCTGAAAGCAAGGCTAGCCTTTGCAAAACGTCATATTGATAAAGATGTTGCATTCTGGAAACGTGTTCTATGGACTGACGAAACGAAAATAGAGTTATTTGGCCATAATAAAGTGTCTTATATTTACAGAAAATCTGGCGAAGCTTTCCTGCCTAAGAACACCATACCCACAGTGAAGCACGGTGGAGGCAGTTTGATGTTTTGGGGATCCTTTGCTGCCTCTGGACCAGGGCGACTTGTTAAGGTCACAGTGAAGTGAATAGTATCAGTAAGTAAAGAATAGCCTTTTAGAAAGGTTTTATTAACTGTAAAATACACGTACGCTCTTGAAAGGATCGAGCGGGAAAATGAAACAGAGGGCGCTTTTATTATGAATGTCAATCCCAAGGGGGATAACTCTTAACAACAAATTAAATCATGACATTTTCCCCGTCCTAAAGTATTCAAGTAAGGGGTAATTAATTATAGACAAATTTTTTTTTTTTTTTTTTTTTTACAATCACATAAGAATCATTTTATTTACAAATAACATATGAACCCAAACTGCAGTTTTTTCAGTATTTAGTCACAAAATCCTTATATTTACTAGGGAATTGTCGAACTCGGGACGACCTCCGCACAGATTGGCAGGAATGCTGATTTTCAGTATTATTTTTTAGTGAAATCTGATTTTCTTCAAGATCAGACGATTGATTTTTGTCTTCCTCATGACCAATGTTTTCATTAGTAGAAGGTTCAAATAAAGTCTCTGAAGTAGTAGGATTATTATTAGAGTTTTCTTCATTTGATGAGTTTGGAGCTAAGTCTCGAACGTTGACAGTGGTTTCAGTACCAGAAGGTAGTTGAACATAAGCGTAGTGGGGGTTGACATCTATTAGGGTGGCAGGCGTTACAGGAGGGTCATGTTTACTTGTTTTAGTGTGGTTTCTAATATATATTGGGCCTGGTTTAACCCAAGAAGGAATTGAAATTCCAGAAGCAGATTTACGACTATATTTAAATAGTCTATCATGGGGAGTCATATTAGTGGCAGTACAAAGTAATGATCTAATTGAATGAAGTGCGTCCGGTAGTATGTCTTCCCAATAAGGTAGTTTCATTTGATTAGAATGTAATGTTGTTTGAATGGCCTTCCATAAGGTACCGTTGAGTTTTTCAATCTGTCCATTACCTTCAGGATGATATCTACTTGTTTTAGAAGTAGCAATTCCTTTTTTGTGTAAAAAATCCTTTATTTCTCTTGCTAAGAAATCAGAAGCACGGTCAGTATGTATCATGTCAGGCAAACCAAAAATTGAAAAGAGTTTGTTTAGACAGTGGATAATGGTTTTGCTTGTCATATCTCTGCAAGGAAAAGCGAAAGGAAAACGGGAATACTCATCAATTAGAGTAAGTAGATATTTGTTGCCATGTATAGAAGTAGGTAGAGGGCCTTTAAAATCAAGATTTAATCGTTGAAAAGGTAATATGGCTTGAATGAGAGTCCCTCCATTGGTATTGGCGAATTTGGGTTTCAGTAATTGACAGGATGAGCAAGAGTCAGTAATATTCTTAATTTGATCCAAAGTAAAAGGGAGGTTCCTCGTTCTTATAAAATGGCTTAGTCTTGAAACACCAGGATGACATAATTGTTTATGTAAATCACGAAGATCTTGTAGATTGTAAGTAAGAGCAGAGATGCGAGAGAATGTGTCAGCAGCAATATTTTCAGGTCCAGGTCGATAAACTATAGTGAAATTGTATTGGGATAATTCTATACGCCAACGACATATTTTGTCATTCTTAATTTTTGATTTTCTTTTATTGTCGAATATGAAGCTGATGCTCTTCTGATCTGTGATGACTTTAAAGTGCCTGCCGAGTAGAAAATGTCGCCACTTACGGAGAGCTTCTACAATAGCGGCTGCCTCTTTTTCTACTGCATGGTGCTTAATTTCGTTAGTATTGAGAGTTCTTGAAAAAAATGCAATAGGACGACCTTCTTGATTTAGTGTTGCAGCAATGCAATAGTTACTAGCGTCCGTTTCTACTTCAAATTCTTTATTTGGATCTACCGTTATTAAAGTGGCGTCTTTTAGATCATTTTTCAATGTTTGAAAAGATTTTAATACAGATGGAGGTAGTGTAAATTCTTTGTTTTGATTTAGTAATAAAATTTTATCAGAAAATTTTTTAATGAATTTGCAGTAATAGGAAAACATTCCAACTATTCTTTTTTGAGATTTAAGATTCAGCGGAGGTGGCATTTCGAGTAATGGTTTTAGTCTTTGATAATCGGGAGCTATTTGATTATTTTCTATGGTGTAGCCGAGTAGAGTAATAGAACTAGAAGAAATTATGCTTTTATTTTCATTTAAAGTGATGTTATATTGTTTAGCAATTTTGTAGAATTTTTGAAGATTGTAATCGTGTTCTTCTTGATTTTTTCCGCATATAGTTACGTTATCAACATACACAAAGGTATCGGTTAGATTTTCTTTTTCTATAATATAGTCTATGCTCCTCTGGAAAGCACTTACTCCATTGGTGACGCCAAAAGGAAGACGAGTAAATTGAAAAAGTTTGCCACTTACTTCAAGCGCAGTGAATTTACGATCAGCATGATTTATAGGTATTTGGTGATAAGCAGATTTTAGGTCGAGAGTAGAGAAGATGTTATATTGAGCGATGTCGTCTACCATCTTATTGATATTAGGCATTGGGTAAGCGTCTAGTTCCGTGAATCTATTAATGGTATCGCTGTAGTCGACTACCATTCTTTTCTTATGATTCTCATTCGAAGTTACAAGAACTTGCGCTCGCCACGGAGATATCGAAGGTTCAATTATGCCTTCTTTCAACATTCTAGCAGTCTCTTCTTTTATGAATTTGTTGGCGGCAAAAGTGTTACGTCGGGATTTTGTCGCAATAGGAGTAGTATGAGGAGAAAGATTAGAAAAGAGAGGAGGGGGTGGAACGTTTATTGTAGGAAAAAAATTATTCGTGTTTATAGCTCCAATTATAAGTTTGTCTCTAGGACCGTCGAATTTAAGTGTTACTTTTTTATATTTTTTTAAAATATCTTTTCCGATTATTAAATCAATGAAAAGGTTTTCAATGATTTCAATTGTTATTCCAGAATGGGTTTTATCTTTCAGTATTAAATCCACGACAGCTTCGCCAGTTATTTTAGCATGTTGATTGGAAGCAGCCAGAGCTATAGTTTTGTTTTTAGGTATTGTGAAGAGTTTAAGTTTTTTAGCAGTATTTTCATTAATGAATGTTTTTACACTGCCGGAGTCCACCATAGCGTTCACGAAGTGCCCGTTAATTTGGCATTGAGTGAATGTGACATCTTTGGAGTTAGTTCCTAGTCAGGATAGAGAAGGTGAGGGGTAGTCAGAGTCGTCATAAAGAACAGCAGTATGAGTGTTAGAAATAGAAGATTTACACACTTTAGCCCAATGACCATTTTTTTTGCATTTTTTACATTCGGCGTTTCGTGCAGGACATAAATATCGAGGATGACGTGATTTTCCACAGAAAAAACAAACCCCTTTTGGATGCATATTTTCTTTAGTCACAGCTATACGATTGTAGCCCGAAGGATTATTTGTAGCTGCTACAGTAAAGTTATTTGCGTAGCTTATCGAATGCTTTTCTGCTTGTTCAAGAGATCTGGCCGTGGCATATGTGTCTTGTAAAGTCAGGATGGGTTTTTCTAACAGTCGTTGTCGGATGGACGAAGAAGAAATTCCACCGATGAAAGCTTCCCGAATGTATTGATTTTTGTTTTCTTCAGCAGAAACCGCTTCGAAGTTACATGTTTTGGCAAGCATTTCCAATTGTAGTATGAAGGCATCTATATTTTGTGTTGTTTGTTGCTTCGTCGTCATCAATCGATATCTATTATAAACAATATTTTCAGGTTTTAAATAAGCGGCGTCCAATGTTCTTAATGCACTATCGTAGTCGGTTTTATCGCTTATTAAATCGAAAACAGAGGCTGAAATACAATTGATCAAGGCAAAGAAATTATCTGAAGTGTTTTCGATTAATCCGTTATTATGTGAGCGGATATAATTCTGGAGGGTTAATTTCCAATGCCTATAGGATTTTTCGGAATTAGGGCATGTAGGTTCCACCTCGAATCTGTCCGGACGTAAGATTCGATCCATTATTTAATAAATAAATAAATAAAAAAGGAAGATTATGTTAAAATAAAAAAATAGCATAAAAAAGGAAGATTATGTTAAAATATTGGATGAAAACCTGAAAGACTCTGCTAAAGAGCTCTCACTTGGTCGTCGTTGGTGGTTCATGCAAGATAATGACCCAAAGCATTCGGCTAAACTGACTAAGAAATGGCTTGAGGACAATCATATTAATGTTTTGGAGTGGCCATCACAAAGCCCAGACCTTAATCCAATTGAAAATTTATGGAGAACATTAAAATTGAGGGTAATGCAAAGGAAGCCTAAGAATCTTATTCAATTGGAGGATTATTGTCAGGAAGAGTGGGCTAAAATTACTACTGAAGAGTGCAACAACTTGGTTGTAAACTATGAAAAGCGACTGAGGAAGGTAATCAAGGCCAAAGGCTATACAATTGATTATTAAATAAATCGTGCCAATAATTTTGAACAAGGGTTTTTTGCAATTATGTTTGTTGTTCCTTTGTTATTTATTTTTTCTAAAATCCGATTGCTGCATCGGAAAGGCCAGTTAAAAATACATAATATACTTTGTTATTTTCTTTAATTTAATCCCTTTTTTAGAATTTATTAGACAAAATTTAACTTTTATTTTACCGTGCCAATAAATATGATCATCACTGTAAGTCTACAGGCTCGAAATTTTATATAAAGGGTACTGAGATTTGGAAAAATCTTTGTGATCGGTTTTCGGCACGAAATTAGGCAGTTAAGGGGTCAAAGTTCAGCGATTTGACCCCTTAACTGCCTCTACAAAATTCCTCCGACCATTTTGGGTCTATACACTTGAAATTTTAGATATAGGTTCCTTGGACATGGATCTAACTTAATAACTTTATTTGAGCCCAAAATAATAAATGTTAAGGGGTCATAATAGTGGTCAAAGTTAAAAAAATTGACCGCTATTTTGTTTTTGTTCGACATACATTTGCAAACACCCGGGCAACGCCGGGCTGAAATGCTAGTATATATATATATATATATATATATATATATATATATATATATATATATATATATATATATATATATATATATATATTAGGTCAGGTCATGTCATATGCTACTGGTACTATGTAACACAATACTACCTGCCTCATGGTTGGGTCACCGGCGACTAAACTGGTTCCCCACCAGACTTATGAGAAGGGTGGCTAGTCTCCTTGAAAGATTAAAAACAAGACCTTCCAAAGGGCGAATTGTAATATAGTTATTATTATTATTATTATTATTATTATTATTATTATTATTATTATTATTATTATTATTATTATTATTAGACGAATTTACCACTTGTGCGCGTATGTTACGTGAGTTCTTATTAGTAAAGATATGAGTCTTAGTGAGAGTTCTTGTCTTATTACATATGATGTTGTATCTTAGAGAGTTTGTTTAAGAGGAATGTTGAAAGACTCAGAGAGAGAGAGAGATGTTGTTGTAAGAGACTTAGAGAGATTGTTCGTTTATTACGATTCCTATATATTAAATGTTCATTCCTTAATTGTGTTTATGGAAGAAGAAGGGGAAGAAGCTCTTGGAGTGAGGAGACAGTGTTCACTGTTTAGACATTGTGTAGACATGAGATGTGCATGTAATTTTATAACACAGACATATAATAACAATACAATTTACCTTTTTGTAGGAATCACAAACACAAGACGACGTTCTACAAAAATACAGTTGAGTTTATTCTTCACACGACCGGCCGTGATTTTCATCATCAAGAATTCAAAGCTTCACATATTAGTTCAAAAGTGATCGTCTCGCTTCTAGACGTTCGAATTTCAAACTGCAGACTCACTCTGAGCTTTTCACTGACTGTCTCTCTGACCGTCTTCTTTTACTCTCAAGTTTTTTCTCTATCCCTAGAACTTTCTATTTTCCGTGACGTCATACACATGTTAAAACATGTGCCTTCTTTCACGTGTTTTGGACATGCGTGTCCAAAACTTTTCCTATTTCTACAAAAGGAATTTTAACCTATACTCAGTAACCTATTTTTCCAATATGTTAAAAACATTATCTTATAAGCTGCATTCTTTCAATTTAAAATTTCATAACAAACTTGACAGTTCACATTCTTTTCTTGAAATATTTTATCTCTATTCTAAACAATCGTTTGTTTTACCTTTTTAAATTCTCACACGTAATCTATTTCTAAACCTAAATTACGAGGTTCGAATTTCGTCTATTGCTATTTCATTTTCATTTTAACTAATCTCTCTATTTTTATACTTACATGAAAAGGGGACAGCCCTTATCATGTAACAGAATGAACCCTTTTTCGGGGTCAACGGCCAACTAGCACCGTGTATATTTGTGTGTATTTGCATATGTTGGAGTGGAGAGGGCTCCCGTAAGCCGTAATGAAGGCAACCTTTCTAGGATAAGCAAATCTCTGATTTAAAAAACCATAAAGCGGGAGACCAGTATATATATATATATGTGTGTGTGTGTGTGTGTGTGTGTGTGTGTGTGTGTGTGTGTGTGTGTGTGTGTGTGTGTGTGTGTATTTATATAAAATGGGTTAAGAAATTCCAACGAAAGAAAGATGTATATTTAAATAAGGGAGTAGTCACCAACAATGTGTATTTTTTAACATTATTTTATTATTCCGTGCTTTGGTTTTTCATTGAGAATTATGTTTGGATCATTGTAATAATGTTTTTAAGTCATTGAAATCGTTTTTACGCGCGTTTCAGACGGTCTGTGATGCGTCCTCGTCAGAAATTATTTTCAAATGTGTTGGAGATGTAAAAATGGCGATTTTCGTAGTTAATTTGAAGTTTTTCCAAGGAGTGGAGGCTTGTAAGTGTTTATTATTCATTGGTATGCTCAATTTTTATTGCTCTTTTATTGGGCTTGTCCAGGGAGACGTTGACCTGGCTGTAGTCGCTATCTCTTTCTGCTAATGTTTTTTTTCTTTTTCTTTAGGGTGGGGTAGGGTGTGTGTGTGTGTGTGTGTGTGTGTGTGTGTGTGTGTGTGTGTGTGTGTGTGTGTGTGTGTGTGTGTGTGTGTGATCTCATTCTGAAATCTTTACTGTATATCAGTTCTTGAATACCTTGAAGGTCATATACGAACTGCGATGAAGATGTGGAGATGTGGGAAGGATCACAGCACGACGATAGTTCTTGAGAAGCTATAAAACACTTGTTATTACTTATTCAACGCCTCTTAAGAAAATCCAAATAACTTGTAGATCAGACTGAAGATTTCAAGGGTTCCGTTTCCAGTCATGGCATCCACTTTATTTGTTAAAAATGTATAATTTAGTATTAATGTAATTCCGTTTCTAAAAGAAGTTAAGATATTCTTTCGATCGAAATAACACAAATTTCACGATGTTTATAAAAATTGTAATCGGCGGACAAACAAACAGACTCATAAAAGAAAATGCATCCAATAGCAGTAGAAAAAAAAACATCGTACACCCTTAAAATTTCGGCGATGAGAGGGAGATAATTCCCTATCGATCTTTATTAGAATTGCCTCCCCTTTGTCAACCAATTTTTACACAAATACGAAACAATAGCCATAAAATACAGACTCACTCAAAAATGCGAAAATATCTACGGAGAGAATAACTTTTCCCTTCACTTTTCCAAACCACAATCAATATGCCTGAGGACGGTCAAAGACCAATCCGACCTAAACTTTGCACAAATAACACTCAAGATAAGAACAATAATAATAATAATAATTAATAGAAGTAATATAAATTATTTATTGTTCTAAAAATATTTCTATTGTCTCAGAAAAAAAAGCATAATTAGAAAAATTATTTTTTCATTTTAATTTTTTTTTTAAATATAAAATTATTTCTCGCTCTAAAAATATTTCTATTGTATCAGAAAAAAAACATTATTAGAAAAAGTGTTTATTCATCTTAATTTTTTTTAAATATAAAATTATTTCTTGTTTTTAAATTGTTTCTATTTTCTTCGGAAAAAACTGAATTAAAACAATATTTTATTGATTTTAATTTTTTAAAATATAAGATTATTTCTTGTTCTAAAAATATTTCTGTTGTCTCAAAAAAAAAACATAATTTAAAAAATTATTTTATTTATTTGGATTTTTTTTATATAAAATTATTTTTGTTCTAAAAATATTTGTATTGTCTCAAAAAAAAAACATAATTAAAAAATTATTTTATTTATTTTAATTTTTTATATAAATATTTTTTGTTCTAAAAATATTTCTATTGTCTCAAAAAAATAGACATAATTAAAAAAATTATTTTATTTATTTTGATTTTTTTATATAAAATTATTTTTGTTCTAAAAATATTTCTATGGTCTATGAAAAAACATGATTAAAAAATTATTTTATTTATTTTGATTTTTTATATAAAATTATTTTTGTTCTAAAAATATTTCTATTGTCTCCAAAAACATAATTAAAAAAATTATTTTATTTATTTTGATTTTTTATATAAAATTATTTTTGTTCTAAAAATATTTGTATTGTCTCAAAAAAAACATAATTAAAAAAATTATTTTATTTTGATTTTTTTTATATAAAATTATTTTTGTTCTAAAAATATTTCTATTGTCTCAAAAAAAATAATTAAAAAAAATTATTTTATTTATTTTGATTTTTTATATAAAATTATTTTTGTTCTAAAAATATTTCTATTGTCTCCAAAAAAAAAACATAATTAAAAAAATTATTTTATGTATTTTGATTTTTATTACATAAAATTATTATGTTCTAAAAATATTTCTATTAAATACACATTGGTCTTTATTATAGAATAGTGACTTACTATATGGAGTCTGTTTGTATGGAGTCTGTTTGTAAGTCGGTTGTGGATATGAATAAGTTATTATCAATAATTTGTAGACATGTTGGCTATTAAGGGAGATAAACACCTTACAAAAAATACAGAAATGATCGTTTGAAATTTTCATTTGGATAAAAAGACTTCTTTCTTTTTTTTTCTTTTTTGTTTTTCTTTTTTTTACATTGCTATCTTTTGACGCCATTGTCTCGTTCTTTAACCTAATCATTCGATACTTCGTTACTCTTTTTTAATCATAACATTCTTATCCCGCCATATAATTTAGAAGTCACTGCCCCAGCGTTTAAAAAAAAAAACAATGAGCATGCGAATCCACAAAACAGAACACCTACGCACAATATAAACCAGTAAAATATTTCTGAACCAACGTCTACGCTTCTCAAATGTTCCATGATTTTTATCATTTCTCAAATGTAAGCCAAATAAATAAATATTTATCAGTAGCGGCGACATTTACTCTTCGATTTCTATAATCAATTTGCTGTTCTGTGTGTCAGAATCTACCCATCCAATACTTACTGTTTTCTAATTTTTACCTAAAAGTAGTATTATTTTGCTACTTCTTTTAAGTGGCTTCATACTTCGTCAGGAGCGACCTTCATAAAAAAAAACAATTTCCGACATCCCGCTGCCTGTTTTACAATTATTTTAATGGTGCGCAAACGAACTACAAGCCCCTCGACGTAAATACCCCCAACAAACCCGACAGGCAACAAAATCCCACCCCTTGACAGCAAAGATCCCTAGATGTAAGAAAGTCTTACCCAGAACTTCTGGACTCTGGAACTCCCTTCCGGGTTCCTGCTTTCCCAACTGTACTGACATGCAGAAGTTCTAGTGTAATGTGAACAGATATCTTGCTGCTCAACTCCCAGCATAGTATCCTTGCAACTTATGTCCACCACGATAGTCGCCCTCTACATCAAAGTAGCACTGTGCCTTGTTTGGGGGGGGGAATCAAATTTTTAAAAAAGCTAGCGACAATCAATGTACAAATTTCCCTTTTTTTTCCTGTGTGCCCTCAAGCTAAAGGGAATTTCAATGAACAAAGTCCCTTTCCTAGCATTTCTCATCCGTGGAACACAAAACCATTTGGCTGCTTACCAACTGACTACAACATGGCCGTTTTCAAATCTAATGTTAACAAATTCTTGTCGAGCCGTCCTCTAAAATAATCAAACTCTGCCCAAATTCAACATCGCCTCAAATTCTTAAGTTGTTTCACCGTTCAACAGATAAACTCATCAGCTCTCATCCTCGAGTGGCCTTTAGACATTGATAACCAGTAACTTATTAGTGAAAACATGTAACAGACAATTAGTGGCGTGCAGAAGTCTGGTGCTACCCAAGACCAACTCTTTAGTTGTATGCTCAAAGACACAAATATAAGTCCTAGTACTGAGAAATATTATGAGAAAGAGAGATAGTTTGAATATAATTGGATTAACCAGCCTGACCACGCACACGGACGTACATACTACTGCACATAACCCATTACTAAAATTAGCGCAGTTTTGACATTTATGAAAAGGAGATATTTTATGGCGAAACAATTTAGTTAATAATTGTAAACAAATGTAAGTTTCTGTGTTGTTTTGTTTTGTGTAGCCATATATAATTGACGAATTTTGTATGTTCAACCGTGCCCAATTCTTTTAATAATAATAATAATAATAATAATAATAATAATAATAATAATAATAGACGAGCCTTGTTAATAATAATAGACGAGCCTTGTTAATAATAATAATAGACGAGCCTTGTTAAAACTGATTCAGTTCGCACCGACCCTATTATACATATATTCGGATGTCTAAAATACGAAGCAAACGTAATTTCGCTGCTAGGATCGTAATTAAAATTATCGATAGTGCTCTATTCGATAATTCGTATGATTTCTTTTTTTTTTTTTTTTCCTGTTGAATATGAAGAAATATTTCCTTTAATCTTTTCATTTGCTCCAGTTGCTTTTTTAAAAAAATTTCCATTTGTCCAATTTGTTTTTCTTGGAATTTCTATTTCTTTTTCTATCATTATAGACTAACCTGGGTGCCCGCCGTTCCCCGGGTGTTTGGAGGTGTGTGTTGAGCAAAAAAAAAAAAAAAGTGGTAGTAAGCAGGCAAGCTCTAACCTATATCGTGAAGGAGAAAAACAATGTGAAAAAAAAACGTGACGTCTTTGCTGTTGCGTACATCGCAAAACCGGAAGTGACGAACGTCAAAATTAAGGCTCGTCAATCGAAAAGAGTAGATGACTTTATAAAATATCTGCGAAAAAAAGCGACCCCTCCTTATAGAAAACTGCTCCGTTGAGGGTGAAGAAATTAATGTTTTTGGCCAATTTTCGATATTTGTCGTCCGAAAGTTCGAGGTTAAAAACGATACCGGTTTCGTCACGTTCTGATGCGTCAGTCAAAAGTTTTAGGCGAACATAAAAACATACATTTAAACAAACAGGTGAGAATTATATTATAGATTGCTGGTTCCTATTAATTTCCAACATAGCACTTTTAAATTTCCCCAGTTTTCATCACCTAAAATATTAATAATTATTTTTATACCTACAGTCACAAGCGTTACATGCCGTCATAATCATCCGTGCAGGAAGTAACAATTACTACTGGTTGGGAGACTCGAACCCAGCAACAAAACCACCTTCGACTACGATTTTCTACGACGTTACCTCCGGGCCAGCGTCAATTGCTACGAGAACTCAGGGAAATTTAACACTTATAAATGCCAACTGCAGGCACGATGCGGGCACAACAGTAAAGCAATAAAGAATGTTCAAATGAGTAGAAGTTGTAAACATTGTATGAAGCGAGTTGATTGACTTTTGTTTTTATTTCCAAGACGGGGTTCAACTTTAATACTCTTAAAGGGGACTATAATTATAAATATTAATAAATAGAAGATGGCAGGTGCTCGTCTGAACTCCAATCTCTGGTCCCCCCTCGCCAATCTTTCACGAAAAACACCCGTCTAGCTGAATCCACTGTGAAAAATTTCCCCCACTCTATATCTGTGCCTAAATCAAAACGCGGATTCCATGAACAAAGCTTCTTTCTTAGAACTGCACGCCTGTGGAACTCTGTTCCGTCAATCTGCTTCCCACCGGACTACAACTTGGATGTCTTCAAGTCCAATGTTAACAAATTCCTAATGAACCGCCCCCTTAAGTAAACACTTCATCAAATCTCCACACTAACGTAATGTACTTGCAATAACCCTTATCCCTGAGTGGCTTCCGGGCCTTGATGTGGTGATCACTGTGTAAAAAAAAAAAAAAAAAAAAAAAAAAAAAAAGATGTATCCGGTGTTGCTCGGTATTAAACGTAATGTAAAATTCCTTTTAAAAAATATTCCAAACAGGGGGAAAGAAACGGAGACATGTGCATCATATTGTTTGTTTTTTTTTTGTTTTTTTTTTTTGTTTTTTTTTTGTTTTTCTAAACAGTTCACTTCTCGTACAAGTAAGTAAAAAAAAAATACACTCGAGCTGAGATCGAAAACAAGGAGTCAAGTACGATAACAATTAGCCTTATGGAACATGATTTTAAAAAGGTGTTTTCAAACCGTCTTATTCTTAACATAATGGGAACGATTAGCGCATGCGCAGTCGTGAAACAGTTAGAAAACAGATAAATATCCGACTGTCTCCACGTACTGATTTTTCAATTTTGACCTATTAGCAGCGTTTTATTCCAGATGAAAACGAATTAAAAAGTTTTCCACATATCTGAATACTCTATATACCAAATTTCAAGTCTGTAGATCAAAAATTTTGTTGAGTATATAGATTGAGAAAGGTCCTCTAAAGCACACACACACACACACACACACATAATCTCACTGTTATATATATACTAGCAGACTGCTTGGCATTGCGCGGTCGTAAAATACACTTAAATATGATATTTTGATTGAGCAAAAAAAAAAAAAGAAAAGTGGTAGTAGGAAGGCAGGCTCGAACCCCTACCGCGAAAAAGAAAAAAAAACATGACAAAGAAAACATGACGGCTTTGCTGTTGCGTCCGTCGCCAACTCATAAGTGGCGAAGGCTAGTCAATCGAAAAGCAGAGGAAATATCGGCGAAAAAAGCGACTCCTCCTTGTAGAAAAGTGCCCAGTTGAAGATGAAGGAATTAATGTTTTTAGCCAATTTTTCGATATTTGTCGTCCGGAAGACCGAGCTCTAAAACGATAGCGATCTCGTTAAAATCCGTCGCCTCTGTCAAAACTTTTAGGATGTTATGGAATTTTTTAGATGAGGATTAAAAACTCATTTTATTTGAATGATTCGGACTATTGTTCTCGTCTTCTCTATGTTTATTCCACACAAATAAGTCGTATTGATACTGACACGGTGATTAGGGTCCATATTCATAAGTGAGAGCCTGTAATGCAAGATGCTTGTTCACATTATATTTAAATTTCTGCATGGTTATTGGTTCAATCAGGGAAACAGGGAGCAATGGCGGAATTCCAAAAGTGATCTCCATCAATTCAGTTTTAATATCGCATTGTAATACAGATTCCTATTCCAGTACCTTCCTTCCCAGAACCACAAGCTTGTGGAACTCTCTTCCTGCTGACTGTTTCCCCCAACTTTTAACCTTACTCCTTTCAAGATTAAGGTCAATAAGCATCTACTGTACCATCTTTCTTTCTTGTTAGCTACCTATATTAAGTGGCTTCACGCCTTTTCCCGGTCGTAAAATACGCTTAAATATGATATTTTAATTTGTCCAGATTTCGTATATATTATTATAGAGTCGTGATTTCATATGTGCAGGCAATTAATGGCCGCTTCGATAGGGGGCATGGTTTTTAACGCCGGCTAATCAGAATATTTTTTTTATTTTTCATGTATTGTATTTGAAAGATTATAGTTTAAAGTTAATTTCTCAAAGAAAAAAGTGTGTGAAATAAAAAAAATATGTGGAATAATTTTATCTCAAATCTGAAAAACCCTACATTTCACATAAAAATTTATTATGACAAATAGCGTGTTTATATTTTTCTGGCAAGAAAAATATAAGTTTTCTGAAATTATTTCCAAGTGAAGTATTAAGTTAAAGTCTTAAGATAATGAATTAATACAATAAATGTACTTAACTTTTGCTAAAAAAAAGTAATAATTATCCAAAAATGTATCACTGGTAGGAACAAGCATTGTTTATCGTATCCATAAAACCTCTGCCGACAAAATTCAAATATGTATGGAAGGATAAATTAGACATAATTTATGTCTTTATTTAACATTATTCCGGCATACCGAGCGACTTTTTTTTTTTTTTTTTGAGTCGCAGACCCGCCTTCCTTCATTTAAAAATACATAAATGTTAATTAAATTCATTAATTATACTACTGACAATTTATTCTTTGAAAAAAAAAGTTAGCATCATTATTTGTTAATATTAATACAGAATTACAATTGGTTAAGAAAACAATTTATAATCATTGAAAAAAATTACACATTAAAAAATACAGACTTACGTTAAAATTTATCATAATGTTTACGTGAAATTTAAAGTTGATAAACACAAACAGTCGGGTAGTTGAAAAGAGGAGGAGGGTGGACAAAACAGACTGGTTTTCTTTTCAGCTCTGTACATCCATACTTACCGACATGGAATGTTCGTATAATTTTTGCCATTTTTTAATTAAATTATTTTTCTATGTTCCTGTTTTTCAATTTAATTTTTTTTTTTACTTTATTTTCCAAGGTTATATGAACATTATTTTACGTTGATAATTATACGTCCTTGCGTGCAATGGAAATATTAGAATCTTACATGTAAAGATTACGTTAAAAATGTAAGCGTAAAAAAAAGTAGAAATAAGTTTTGCAATTATAATTTTTTTGTGTGAAAATATTAAATAAACAATGCTTTATTCAATGATAATATTGGTAGTTCGAGAAATAAATTTTTCTTCGAGTTATATCGAATTCATTAATACGGACTTCAGGGTTTTTGTTTTTTTTTCGTAATGTTGCTATAAAAATTATTTTATTTTTCTTTTATTGTTACAAATTACGATGCTTTATTTATATTAAAAAAGCAAAAATAAATTCTTGCGTTTTTTTATTTACTACTGAAAAACCATAACTTTAGTAAAGGTATTTTTTGTTTAAACAAAATAATACATTTTCACTAAGATTTAAATAAAAATAATCAGTTCATATTCTTTGATAAATACTGAAAATTTCATTAAAATTGGTTAATTTCCTGATTTTTTTTGTTTTTTTTATTTTGATTTTTTGAGTAAATGGAGGGGTCAAAATGTTTATACATTTTGAGCAGCGGCATTCATTTTGCCTGTACCTTATTATCTCTATAAATAACATTTCTTGATAAAGTTTTTGGGCTTTTATTACTGTACACATAGATTCGAAAAAATTTTAAGTAAAGGGAGGGGTTAAAATGTTTATACATTTTGAGCAGCGGCATTCATTTTGCCCGTACCTATGATTTCAAAAGTAAAAAAAAAAGTATTTGGGTGCCATCAGCTAGAACCGAAACCGGAAGCAAAAACTAGTGACGTTACCGCTGTACTAACGTGACACACACATGAACTGATTAAAAATTAAAAGTTAAACAAAAACTAAGATGAATGTACAAAATGTATCACGATCTTCTCAATTTTGTCTGATTTTTGACCCTTAAAAACTATTTTAAACGGTTAAAGACCCATAAAAAAACGGTCCATAAAAAAATCCAATCATTTGTGGTCCCTAGCGCTGCTCTGCAACTTTTAGTTTCGGTAGAGATAGAGTTTGAAAATATGGAGACAGACAGACATATAACCTTTTATATATTAGATTATTATAATAAAGTTGTATCCTGTCTGTTTGTTTGTCCACAATTTGGTTAACACATACAAAAAGTACACCGTCTCACAAATAAATTTTAATACTGAAAACGGACTCCTATATTTTTATTCCTGCATGATTTCTATATATACTATTTATTCAAAATCAATGAACATTCAAGATATTATCTCATTTTCATATTACATGAAAAAAAAATTGTTTTAATGGAAATTAGTAATAGAATTGTTTTTAGTATTCTATTTAGAAGTATAAAAAATTGATCGATTTAATTTATTTTTAATCTAATTTACATTTAATTTAATTAATTTTTTATTATAATTATTATAATTAAGATCAGCTGCGTTTAAAAACGGAACTAAGTTTTTATTTTTATTTTACCTATGAGTTATTTCCCTTTAAGCGATAATCTTTTATTTCACTGTTTGAATTTTATATATGAAGATGACTATGTTTTATGCTTCCAAAATTAAAAAAATATGGTCAACTTTCATAAAAATTATACAACTTTGGTGTATCTTAAATAGTATGTGACTAAACTCTCCGCCCTGCAATATTTTTTTACCTGGTATATACAGCTAGTATATATATATATATATATATATATATATATATATATATATATATATATATATATATATAAATTAAATTGTAATTCAATGAATTTCAAAAAACTCTCATTGAAATGAAATGAAGTGGTTGAGTTTCATATCAAAGAATTTTTATTATTCTAAGCAAGACAAAGAATGTTTTAGAAAATCATTATTTTCACTTTGACTTTCCATGTCTCACTGACTTTAGCAAATAGGGTGCATACCTTTATAACTATTTGCTAATAGTTTCTCTCCTCTGATGAGATGGTAGACATCGAAAACCTATAGGTTAAGGAGATTAATTTTCTAAAATATTCTTTGTCTTGCTTAGAATAATAAAAATTCTTTGATATGAAACTCAACCACTTCATTTCATTTCAATGAGAGTTTTTTGAAATCCATTGAATTACAATTTAATTTATTTGCTCTATCTTGCATATCGAGCAATTTTTGATTTAGATGGGATAACTTATAGAATATTACTGCCAGTAATATTTTGTAAACCTACAATCTCACGTTTACATAACCACTGATTGTTAAATAAAAACTATTCCGAAGTATATATATATATATATATATATATATATATATATATATATATATACAGTGATGATCATATTTATTGGCACGGTAAAATAAAAGTTAAATTTTGTCTAATAAATTCTAAAAAAGGGATTAAATTAAAGAAAATAACAAAGTATATTATGTATTTTTAACTGGCCTTTCCGATGCAGCAATCGGATTTTAGAAAAAATAAATAACAAAGGAACAACAAACATAATTGCAAAAAACCCTTGTTCAAAATTATTGGCACGATTTATTTAATAATCAATTGTATAGCCTTTGACCTTGATTACCTTCCTCAGTCGCTTTTCATAGTTTACAACCAAGTTGTTGCACTCTTCAGTAGTAATTTTAGCCCACTCTTCCTGACAATAATCCTCCAATTGAATAAGATTCTTAGGCTTCCTTTGCATTACCCTCAATTTTAATGTTCTCCATAAATTTTCAATTGGATTAAGGTCTGGGCTTTGTGATGGCCACTCCAAAACATTAATATGATTGTCCTCAAGCCATTTCTTAGTCAGTTTAGCCGAATGCTTTGGGTCATTATCTTGCATGAACCACCAACGACGACCAAGTGAGAGCTCTTTAGCAGAGTCTTTCAGGTTTTCATCCAATATTTTAACATAATCTTCCTTTTTCATGCTACCTGTGACCTTAACAAGTCGCCCTGGTCCAGAGGCAGCAAAGGATCCCCAAAACATCAAACTGCCTCCACCGTGCTTCACTCTGGGTATGGTGTTCTTAGGCAGGAAAGCTTCGCCAGATTTTCTGTAAATATAAGACACTTTATTATGGCCAAATAACTCTATTTTCGTTTCGTCAGTCCATAGAACACGTTTCCAGAATGCAACATCTTTATCAATATGACGTTTTGCAAAGGCTAGCCTTGCTTTCAGGTGCATAGGCTTCAATAAGGGAGTCTTTCTCGGACGACATGCTTTTAAACCAGCTCTCTTCAAAACTCTACCAACTGTATGTCGAGATACATTCACTCCAGAGGTGCTCTGTTCATCAACAATCTCCCCAACAGAGATCCTTGGGTTTTGTTTTACTTGTCGAACAATTTTCCGTTCATCTCTTGGGGAAAGAATCCTTTTTCTCCCTCTACCCTCTAAACTCATAACGTGGCCTTGCGATTTGAACTTGTTTATTATGGCTCTAATAGTGGATTTGGGAAGGTTTAGCTTCTTTGAAATCTTATCATAGCCCTCCCCATTGGTATGGCATGCTACAACAAGCTTCCTGACGTCTTCGCTGTGTTCCTTAGTTTTAACCATGGCGATTGAAAATTATAATTTAGTCACTTATAATAGTTTAAATAAATCGCTATCTAAAAATTATCTGAAAAAAATTATTCACTGAATTAGCGTTAAACAAGCATAATATGGCTATAAAAAAGTTCAGAAAGCACGTAAACCGGAAATTGATTGATATTATACTGATACTAAAAGAAAAACAAAGCCGTGCCAATAATTTTGAACAAGGGTTTTTTGCAATTATGTTTGTTGTTCCTTTGTTATTTATTTTTTCTAAAATCCGATTGCTGCATCGGAAAGGCCAGTTAAAAATACATAATATACTTTGTTATTTTCTTTAATTTAATCCCTTTTTTAGAATTTATTAGACAAAATTTAACTTTTATTTTACCGTGCCAATAAATATGATCATCACTGTATATATATATATATATATATATATATATATATATATATATATATATATATATATATATATATATATATATATATATATATATACGTTTTATTTTTATTACCGTATCTTTCTATTAAGTTACATTCTTATATATATATATATATATATATATATATATATATATATATATATATATATTACGAAAAATGCGAGCATGAAAAGTAATACGGTTAAGCTTAAACATGGAAAAAAAAAGTACAACATATTCTAGTAAAAAATATAATAAATTTATAACTTAAAATATTTCAGCATTAAGAAATAATTATATAATGTTAAATTGATTTTTTTCATTCTTAATGCTGCAATATTTTAAGTTATAAATTTATTATATTTTTTACTAGAATATCTTGTTCTTTTCTTTTCCATGTTTAAGCTTAACCATATTACTTTTCATGCTCGCATTTTTCTATTGTAATCCATGATTTTTCCAGGCTTCCAGTAAATCCACTTGTTCTTTAATTTCAGTCTTATTTTTTGCCCCCATAAACATAACATACACATATGTAATAACAATGTACGGCACTCGTCTGCTTTCATTCTTTCTGTTTCACTTAGTACTTCTCTTTTCGCGAGAGCGGTGAATTAGTAGCAACACGTGTCTGAAGCGACGCGGTTGCTATGGAAATCATTCATAAAAAACGTCACTCACCCCCTTACATTTTTTTTTACGATTTTGAACACAGGTAAATTCATCATAACTTTTGTTTTACTGACCGAAAAGTGATTTTTTTTTTCACTCTATATCTGAGAAGGTGATATATAAACTGTAATAATTGTTTGAAATTTGGTCGAAAAATGAGTGAGCGGTGAAGTTTTAAAGCAGTTCTAAATGACTAAAACTGCCACTTATATCTATCTATAGTCCTATAAATTCGGTTTTCTTTTGCGCGTATTAAGTTAGATCCATGTCCCAGGAACCTATATCTAAAATTTCAAGAGCGTAGACCCAAAATTGTCGGAGGAGTTTGGTAGAGTTCTCAAAGGTGAAATCGTTGAACTTTCACCCCTTAATCTCCAAATTTCTTGCCAAAAACCGATCACATCGATTTTCTCAAATCTCAGTACCCTGTATATCAAATTTCGAGTCTGTAGACTAAAAATTGACAGAGTTATTGCGTAGGGAAATGTACACAGACACACACACAGACACACAGACACGTTCTCTTATATATATATAGATACATAGATAAACAAAACAAAAAAAAATATTGATAATAGAAAAATATATACTGATGCATGTAGATTTATCGATCAATTTGAAACAAAGGAATACAATGCAGTACGTAGAGATTATGAAAACTCTTTATGCCAGGCATTTCAAAGTCTCATCAGAAGAGGCGTTGGTGTGCTAGGTAACAACATAGTAATAGGCATATTAGGGAATCTAGTATATGGAATATGCATTGAAGCGGGGAGGATTATCCAAAGGATTATTAGATAATTCTGTTAATTGAAACATGCTAGAGTAGGATTTGAATAGGATTGGGTGCTAGAGGCATGGAGTACGCTTTTGAGAATAAGTATTATATGGGATTTAATTAATTAACTATAATTATATATGTGTGTCTGTGTGTCTGTGTGTCTGTGCGTGTGTGTTTGTGTATCTGTGTGTGTCTGTGTGTGTGTATCTGTGTGTGTATCTGTGTGTGTATCTGTGTGTTGTTTGCAGAGGTCATAGAAGTGTGAGTGCGGTTAGTCGTTGTGCAACCCTTGCTTCATAATTACACACGCAGCAATCCGTCTGTGGCATTAATTGTCTCTTGTGCGTGTGTGTATAACACTTCATTATCAAAAAAAAAAAACATGAAGGGACGTAAATTTTATTTTGCACTTAACGGAATATATTATACGTGTTTATTTTTAGTGGTTATGGGCAGTGTGTTACTCGGGCGTGCGTGGCAATAAATTACTCTCAATAACCTGGAGACAGGTTGACTATCAAGGGAGATAAGCAGTTTAAAGGAGTAAACAAAAAAAGAGTGTGTGTCTGAATGGTTCAATTGCATGAGATGACCTATTTGTTTTTACATCGTTATCTTTTAATACCATTGTTTCGTTCTCCAACCTTATCATTCGACACATTTCATGACCTCTTTTTTTCTTTTTCTTTTTCTCACCCTTCTTCTGCTTCGTTTTCTTTTCATTTTCATGTTCTATATCGCCTTCTCTATCGTCTTCTTCTTCTTCTTCTTCTTCTTCTTCTTTTTCATCATCGTCGTCGTTTTCTTTCTTTGTTTTCTTCATCTGCGTCTTTTCGTCTCTTTCTTTTCTCGTTTTTTTTTTCTTAGTTTTCTTAGTTTTCTTTTTCGTTTTCGTCCATTTTTCTTTTCCGCCTTCCTTTTTGTTTGTTTGTTTATTTGTTTGCTTTTTCTTTTGTATCTTCTTCTCCTTCTTCTTCTTCTCCTTCCTCTTCTTCTTCTTCTTCTTCTTCTTCTTCTTCTTCTCGTCGTCGTCCTCCTCCTCCTTTTGCGTTAATTAATAGCCTTTGTGAAATTAATTACAAAGTAAATAAATAAAAACGTACCTTTTATTTTTTTGTGAAAGATATATTTATGACAAAGAAAACAAATCAATTAACGACGTAACATCTTTTAGCCTTTTTATACACAGAGAGACGCGGAAAGGCGCGTCTGTTTATTTTATAAGTTTACACGAAAGAGGAAAGGGCCCGTCGCATACACGCGTTTTTATATTAAAAAAAAAAAAAAGAAAAAAAAAGTCAATTAAAGAGAGACAACTCTAAGTTGCTTACATCATTGAAAAATAAGAGTCAAAGAGAAACAACTCTTCAAGTACTAAAAACCCGACAAGATTGATACATTTCCAAGACTTCCTCCTCCTCCTCCTCCTCCTCCTCTTTTTTATCTCTTTCTTTTTCTCCTTCTTCTTTTCGTTTCTTGGTCGACTTCTCCATCATTTTCGCACTTTTTTCCTTTTCGTCTTTTAGCTCATCGTCTTCTTTTTCTTCACTTACGTCTTGTAAAACTTTTTTTCCTTCTTTTTTTTCTTTTTTTTTTAATCCTCGCCTTCCCCCCTCCCCTTCTCTTCAACTCAAAAAGTCGATGTACACAATTATCCCTCTATTCCCGTTCAAGAACACAGCAATTTCTCTCAAAAATAAATAAACAAATAAAAAACGATCGTCAACTTATTACGCCATATAACAACTGTGGTGCTGGTGCACTGTAGACAGCAAAACGAAAAAGTAGTCAAAAACAAATATATTACAAATAAATGTTACCAAAGGCAAGATAAGTTATTCTACTACCTACTTGAATTAGTTCTTTTTTTGTGTTTTATATTATTTTATATTTTACCATAACTTTGGTCAGACGAAGCAAGTCGGATATCTACCTTCTCCATCTTCCACACACATTCTTACACACTAGTGAGAGACAGGCAAACAGAAACGAACTGCTGTTCACAACACACTAATTAGAACAAAGTAAACAAACACACACATACACAATGCCACGCTGCCAAATACTCACATATTATATATATATATATATATATATATATATATAGTAAGTTATAAAATATAACTTACTAACTAGCTCTACCTACGTATTGAGCATTGTTGAAGTAAATACTTAAAGTTTACGCATAAATTTATACTTTCGTACATTAATTTTATGTGAGTAAATGAAGTAGTTATATATTTATATATATATATATATATATATATATATACATATATATATATATATATATATATATATATATATATATATATATATATATAAAAACTAAAAACTCTGGATATAATTCACAAATTAAATTCATAAATGAAAATGATAGAAACATAAACTGCATTAAAAATAAACCTATTAAGAGCGTAATAACATATAATATGGCAATGTCTTCCCGTATACGAGTTAAGAAAAATAACCAAGAGACAAAAAAAGTAAAACCAAACTACAAATATTAGATAATAATACAAATAAACAGCAAACTAAAACCCGTAAACGTAAGAATAGACACAAGGAGATCCTATGGTTCAACCCCCCATATTCCAAAAACCTAGAAACAAACATAGCCAGAGAATTTTTTAAAATATTAGATAAGAACTTTAAAGCCCCCCATAGATATAATAACATTTTCAATAAGAACACAATTAAAGTCTCTTACTCTACTATGCCTAACCTTCATCAGAAAATAATTAGCTCTAATAATAAGATAATTAATAAACTACAAAATACAACTATACAAAATACATCGGACTGTAACTGTAGAAGAAAAAATAAATGTCCCCTACAAGGCTCATGTAAAATTAAAAATGTTATCTATAGCTGCACAGTATCAAAAACTCCAAATCTACAAGAACCTATTAACAGCCATAACTCAACTACCAGATTAAATAATAACACCAACTTAAATCAATCTACCGATCAATTACTAATCAACCCACCACATAATAATCCAACAATAGACCTAACGGAAAATAATCACAACAATCAAGAGGTAATATATATTGGTTCCACATCTGGCCTAATAAAACATAGAATTTCAACGCACAAACATTCTTTTAAAAATAACTCTCTATCAAACCAAACTACTCTATCAAACTATATTTGGCAACTAAAAAACAGCAATATTTCTTTCAACTTAAAATGGCAAATAATTGAGACTTGCAAATCATATAAACCAGGAGACAAATTTTGTGCACTATGTACAAAAGAGACCCTAAAAATTTTAAAATATGAAGATATAAAAAGTACAACCAAACTATTAAATTCAAGACAGGAGCTTCTGACATGTAGTCATAAACGTTGGTTTAAATTTAATAAATATAAACCACCTTAAATCATTAAAAATTACTTATTAGTAAAAATAGATTACAATTATTATTATATTTTTTTTTAATAAATTAAGTTAGACCAATTACTTCCCTTAGACCCGTAAAACAAATAATAAATAAAGTCAAGAACACATGACAATTATCTCCCCTTAAAAACTTGTAATAGAAATATTCTCTCTATATATATAAACTGTAGCGTCTTTAAATCAAAAATACGCTAACGGAAACAATTTATTGCACGAGCGTCGCCCTTTTAAAATTCATCATTCAATAAAATAAAAAGCTATAGCAAACATCTAAATGACTACTTTAAACACAGTTCCTGATTTCAAAAAAAGAAAAATTAAAAGGTAACTATCTCTATATATTTTTAAATCAAATTTATTATGTAAATTCAAAAATATATATTTTTCTCTACTTATTTCTATCTCTAACCCATATTAATTTTCTTATAGATTTTAAATCCAAACCTTTTATTTCAATTTTTTCAGATTCATCTGCCTTACTTTTAATGCTAGGTTTATTTATGGTGTCTTTTAAATTCAATAAAAACCCTCCTAAATTTGCTGATGAGGAGACCTTGCTTACCAAAAAACTATATATAATTGTTCTACATAACTTCATGTATACCACAATAAAAAGCACGGATTTCCGAAACGATCGTACAGATAATTGATTTTGTTGTTGTTCCTTCTTATGAAACTGATTTTTAATTTAATTAAAATTTGATTTTTAAATTTAAAAATTTTTTTAAATTTTAAAATTTTAAATTATAAATCACATTACTTTATATATATATATATATATATATATATATATATATATATATATATATATATATATATATATATATATATATATATATATGGATTTATATATATAATTATTTCCTATACTAATTATTAAATGCCTAGACACTAGTGTTTCATACTTACGGGAATCATCAGTACAAGGTGTCACGATTAACACCGGTCGAGAGATTTTATATATATATATATATATATATATATATATATATATATATATATATATATATATATATATATATATATATATATATATAGCTTGAAGGCCATGCGAGTGTATGGTGGTCACCAGGATAAATATATTTACAGTTAATGGTGGAAATGGGGTAGAAAAGGATTATTTAGGAGATGCTCAATAAGAACTTGTTTATATTGGACTTGAAAACGACCCTATTGTAGTCAGCTGGAAAGCAGGCTATGTGGATGGTTCTAGAAAAGAAGCATGGAATTTGAATTTAGATTTAGGCACAGATAGAGGGTGGGGGAAATTGTTGATAGTGTCGGTAGTGAGATGAGTGTCTTTTGTGAAAGTTTGGCAAAGCGAGATCATAGATTGAAGCTCAGACGAGCACTTGTCATGAAAATGACAGGTTTGCAATATTTCTTCTGTGGGGAAAGAGGTTGCAGGAAAGAAAAGAAAAAAGCATCACCTACCAGGTTCTGAAATCAGTTTTGAACTTTGTTAAACCAGAATAGGCAGAGTATGGCAACAGTACTACATTTTTAGGCCGTATCCGACTCTTATATAGGTAGAGAATTGCGTCAAGAGTGAGATACCTTCTGGAGCGGTAGAATGATGCAACCGTTTTTTTTTTTGTTGTTTTTTTCCAGCGACATTGGCAACAGATTTTATGTAAATCTTCCATTTCAGGTCAGGAGTCAAGGTCAGGCCCAGAAGTTTGTCAAAAAAAGGGGCCATTCGCATCAACTGGGGCCCATCTTATTTACACACGCACGTTTACACTATGAACATATTGATCTACACATTTCCAAGCTTTGTGACTACTAACTCAATTTTCTCTACCATAAATCAACATTTTAATGATTTAAAGTAACTTTTATATTCTTATCTCTTGTCTGAAAATGTATTCTTATAATTTTTTTATTAATTCTTTATTTATAAAATCAAGCTAATGCTTTACTTAGCACTTACTAAATGGTGACCCTGCTATTCTATCAACGTTTCATTTATTTCCATTTTTATATGCATCCTTGCATATATCTTTCATTTTATTCTTCCTCTAAAACATAACTTTAATACCCAATTTTAAGTTAAAGGGATACTATGTAGGGAGTTGAGCAGCAAGATGTCTGTTCACATTACACTTAAACTGCTGTATGTCAGTACAGTTCGGGAAACAGGAAGCCGGAAGGGAATTCCAAAACCTAGCAGTTCTGGGAAAGAAGCTATTAGAATAAAGGTTTTCTTACATCTAGGGATCTCTACTATGTAGGGGTGGGACTTAACTGTTAGTCGAGTTTGTCGGGGGTATTTATATTTGTAGTTCGTCGGAGCATCCACCATTAAAATATTTGTAATACAGGCAGTTCTAAGTGCAGTTCTTGATAAAACACAAAGTTGCTATTGTTGTGTAAAGATGGCCTCTACTACACTGCACTCGTTTTTTAATCAATTCGTTTTGTTTGCACCAGTCATTCTGTAACAAAACTTGGACGTGCATATGGCGGCTGTATGCAAATGCTACGCCGTGTGCGAAGTGACGTCACGGTAAAGAAAAAGGAAAAGACTATAGAAATAACAGACTGACGATGACGATCATGTTAGAGAGACAATCACATTCAAGATCACGTCTTATTCGGGAAAGTACTCGGAAATAAATATCGTTTTTTCACCAGAAAAAAGTGAGTCGAGTTAGTTTTCAGTTCATTGCGATGTATTCTGTTACAACGTGTTGCGTTCCAAATGTTTGCATGTTAACGTGTGTGTAAACGTGTACGACATTACAATTCTTTGTTTCTAAATTTGTTTAAAACGTTACAATTCTTTGTTCCTATCTTTTTTAAACGTTATAATTCATTATTTCTAATTTTTTTTTAAACGTTACAATTCTTTGTTTCTAAATTTTTTTTTTAAACGTTACAATTCTTTGTTTCTAAATTTTTTTTTTAAACGTTACAATTCTTTGTTTCTAAATTTGTTTAAAACGTTACAATTCTTTGTTTCTAAATTTTTTTTTTAAACGTTACAATTCTTTGTTTCTAAATTTTTTTTTTAAACGTTACAATTCTTTGTTTCTAAATTTGTTTAAAACGTTACAATTCTTTGTTTCTAAATTTGTTTAAAACGTTACAATTCTTTGTTTCTAAATTTTTTTTTAAACGTTACAATTCTTTGTTTCTAAATTTTTTTTTTAAACGTTACAATTCTTTGTTTCTAAATTTGTTTAAAACGTTACAATTCTTTGTTTCTAAATTTTTTAAGTGAGAATTAACATGCACTGACTACTGTTCTCGTCTTGAGTGCTTGAGAATACAACACAAAAAAAAAAACGAAGGAAAAAAATAATAAAATAAAAGGCAAGACAGCCCTTCCACGTTCTCTCTTTGCACACAAGCCGCAAGACTTTCCGTCACTTTGCGAGATCGCCCAATTATAAAAGCTGTGATTCTTTCCTCTCTCCCACCGACAGCTCGACTTCACATATGCGCACGCATGCTTTAATGGTAAGCCATAATTTTCCATAAAGAGAATAGTAGTTCGAACAATTCAAATAATATGTATCATCAATCCTCATCTAAAAATTCTGAAACATTATATAAAATCAGTACAAACAGACGCAATTTCGGTGCTCGTCATCGGCTATTAAATCAAATCACAAGCAAATATGGCTACCAATCTGAGTTAAAAAGAAAAGAGAAGACATTTGGTCTAAGAAGGATGAAGTTACCGTATATTTTGCAAGGGTCATATTATATATAGAAATAAATTAATTTTTTGTAAATATCAATAAAATTGTGAATAAACAAACAAACAGACAGACAGGAATACCAGTTTTAAAAACAATATGTATGCCGCTCCCCATGTGGGGGTACCAAGTTGGTTAAAGGGAAAATTATTCCCAACTCGCATTTAGGTAAAAATGCACTTTCTTAAATAATTGAATTCATGCAAAAACGTATCACAAAAACAAAAAGAAATAACATCTAAATAAATCGTGATGCATCCAGACAGTCGAGTGGGATCGACGCGCGGATAAAGGGTTTAGGCTCATTACCGCAGGATCCCAATTTCGAATCTCGCTAGATTCAGCCACTCTAATGAGTCGTAGACGACGAAATACGTGTCAGTGGATAATTATATTTTAAAAAACAATGTGTAAGCCGCTCCCCAATGTGGGAGTACCAACTTGGTTAAAGGGAAAATTATTCCCAACTCGCACTTTCGTAAATAATTGAATTCATTCAAAAACGTATCGCAAAAACAAATAACATCTATATATAAAGTTGAGTTTTTCGTCGAACTTACATTGATAATAAAAGACTACTTTCTCTATTTACAAAATTATCGAAACGAATTTCTTAATATACTCAGTCATGGATATGCGAGGTCCAAAATACAGGGTAACTAATTTGCATAATCTTTGAAAATAGACGTTCATTAATGACTTATACATTTTTTATGGTTTCTTAATAAATGATTGGATCCATTTAATTATTACGTGCAGTTCTATTAGGTTGAGAAGAAAGTTCTTGTGGAATTTTTAATTTTGATTTCAAACTATGTATTTTCAAATAAGTTTTCATTATAATATTTTTACTTGATATATCACTTTAAAGAGAGTTTATCGCTCTATTAATCTTTTGAATTGCAATCGTTTTAAAACAATCATGCTTTATTTTCAGAACGATAAATACAAGATGGGTTGTCCTGTACATCGAGTGGCATTCTGTTCTGTTGTTGACTCGTTTTCCGGTTGATTATTTTATGTTGTAAAAAAAAAAAAATAATTAAATAAAAATAAAACACCATTGTCGAACTTTTGAGAAAATTGCAGACCATATTTTCTGAATTGGGACAATGACAAAAATTGCCTCAGTTTGGAAGGATTTATTTTTCATTGGCCAGAGGACATAACACGTATTACATTTTGAATTATTTAGTCGTAGAAAATGTTTTGAAAATTACATTTAAAATAAATTAGGCACCAAACTGAGGAAAATTTGTCGTTGATCATTTTTTTTTTTTACATGGAAGTCACCACTTATTAAGGCCCGGAGGCCACTCGGGGATAAGGGTTATTGCATGTACAGTAATCAATGGGGCAATGTCGTAGTAATCGTTAGTAATGGAGATCTGATAAAGTGTCTTACTTAAGGGGGCAGTTTATCAGGAACTTGTTTATGTTGGACTTGAAGACATCCAAGTTGTAGTCAGGTGTGAAACAAGCAAACGGAAGAGAGTTCCATAGGCGTGCACTTCTAAGAAAGAAGCTTTGTTCATGGAATCTACGTTTGGATTTTGGCACAGATAAAGCGTGGGGAAAATTACTGACAGTGGTTTCAGCTAGACTGGTGTTTTTCCTGAAAGATTGGCGATGGGGGTACCAGAGATTGGAGCTCAGACGAGCACTTCCCATGGAAATAACGATAAAACAACAGTTTAAAGTGATAAAAAATGTCTATTCTACTCTTAACTAGATTAATTTTAGTCGCCTGGAGGCTATTCTACTTAAGATAAGCCAAAATTAATTGAAGTTTACCTTTGATTATACCGAGTAAACATTTAATTTTCTGCTGTATTGATTGTTATGTATATATATATATATATATATATATATATATATATAGAGAGAGAGAGAGAGAGAGAGAGAGAGAGAGAGAGAGAGAGAGAGACAGACAGACAGACAGACAGACAGACAGAGACAGAGACAGAGACAGATAGAAAGAGAGAGAGAACATAAAAAAGAAGAAAAAGACAATATAAAAATATATTCTAATGTATATAGATTTATTTGTGTATTCAATAAAGATGATACATCAATTAGACGTGTAGGATAAGTAAAATTCTTTATTCCATGATATTTCAAAGCCTAATGCTTTTCATCAGAAGAGGAGAAATGATGCTAGGTAGCATATTAGGGATGCGACGTCCTTATTGAATAAACAAATATATATATATATATATATATATATATATATATATATATATATATATATATATATATATATATATATATATATATATATATATAGTTAAATGGAATTGTAGAAGGCGGTACAATGCAGAAGTAACGGAAAGACACAAGCTGAAGCAGGTGAGAAATTTATTAATACAACTTATAAATACATGTGTACATATTCATATTTCATATACGCAGTATATTTATATTTGCACAGTGGTTACCTGGGAAAACCTGGGTGGTATGTCCGTGTAATATAATATTTCGAGAAAGATCTCTTCGTCAGATATTTACTTGACTTTGACAAACGTGTTGTTGTAAGCAGTGACTATACCGCAGCAAATCATTGCTCGGGACTTGTGGGTAGTATATGGTTAGGTTTTTTTTTTCTCAATTCTTATTTTATATTTCTAAATTATTTATTTTATATTATATTTTATTTTATTTATTTATTTATTTTTATTTTTTTATAATAGTGTATCTTTGGTTCAAACGTGTTGTTGTAAACAGTAAATAGTAACAGCATCGGGCTAAATAATTTTCCGGACATTGTTGGTGGCTTTTTAATTTAATGTGATTGAGTTTGTTTGTTTTTCTTTTATTTATTTTTATTTTAATTTATTTATTTATTTTATTTATTTATTTGTTTTTTATAGTAGTTTATGTTTATATTGAGGAGATTTAATTAACTAGTTTATTTGTTGTGTGTTTCTGCATTCTGCTTGGTGGTGGTGGTGGACGTAGGCTTAGAATAAGTCGGTTGGTCAAGGGAGACTACTCGATGGGTTGTTCTAAGGGGGATAATCGTTACCAATATTTCTTCTCGGGTGTATAACGTTGCATTACTTTTTATGTGTTTATTTGTTTGCTTATTTATTTTATTTTAGTGATGCTGTTCTCATTCTGGGGGTATATTATTTAATTCGTTATGTAGTGTATATATACTCATTTATGGATTCGTGTATCTTTAATTCAATTACCAAGTAACTATAATTATTTATTTATATATGCAATGTGTTATGACGAAGTGGTTAAAGTTATTTCGGGTGTTATAGTAAAAAAAAAAATTTTTATATATATAATGTATTTATTTATTTGAGTTTCCTTGGATTTCTGTTTTTGGCGTATTGTTATTGTTATTTGCGATTAATATTGTTAGATTTATTCGGAGAAATCAATTGGGTTATATTGGGGCATATAAACTTATATATTTGCATGAGTCATATACATGTAGCCGTGTAGCCCACATGCTCGCACCATCTAATTCATATATCTTAGGCTTGCTATTTAATTGTTAAACATTGTTATTATTATTAACGTGTAGTAATCTATAATAGGGATTGCTTATTTATTATTTTGTTTGTTTATTTATTTTGGTTTATTTTAATTTAATTTTGGATTTATTATTTTGTTTATTTTATTTTGTTTGTTTATTTTTAATTTTATTATGCAATGGTGGGATGGTGTACATTAAGTTAAGAATGATGAGCCTAATTCATGTCGGCGATTAATCTTGGGGTGTAATTTGGCAATCAGGATTGATTCTTTGATACGAAGGTTGCCGACATTGCGTTCGGTGGCTAAAATCTCTACTCTGGTGGATTTGTTGGTGTTGCCGCATGTGTGAAGGTGTTTGCGAACAGAAGAGGCTTGTGTTTGTATGTGTTCTTTTACTTTATGTGCAGGTTTCTCACTGAGCTACCGACGTATGATTGGTCACATTTGGTGCACTGTATGCGATATACTGTGTATGTACGGTGGCACATGTTAGTGGAGTTCATCGGGCAGTTAGTTAGGGTGCAGGGTACGTTACTTAGGTGGGTTTTGCGTTTTGACAAATGTTGTCGTAGTGATGGCCCAGTGTGTATAAGTTGTATGTCTAGACCCTCTCTGTGTATAGCTTTGCGGATGGCTGTTGTGATCTTGTCGTTGAAATGGGGCAGTTTTAGAAAGCAGGTGCTAGAGGAAGTATGTTGCGTGCGTCTTCTAGATTTACTGAGGTTTTCAATGGTTGGTTTTGGGTATCCATTGGTTTCTAAGGCTTGGTTGAATTTATTTGTGCAGGTATTTTTATCCGCTTCGTTGCTGCATTTGTTGCGGATGCGCGCTATTTCATTCCTCGCATAGCTTATTTTAGCTTTACGGGGAGGGCAGATTTATAGTGTACGAAGAGATCTCTACAGGCGGGTTTCTTGTAGAATTTGGTGGATATATTACCGTCTTCGGAGATCTTGAGGCTGAATCATCATTATGCCAGATCAAACATACCCATTCCTGTGTCTCGATATATCTTCTATTATTATGTGTGATCAGTTTTCTATAATAGTCAACCATATAGGATCCTATTCGTGACCACACACACACACACACACACACACACAGACGTTCAGCTTTATATATATATATATATATATATATATATATATATATATATATATATATATATATATATATACACACACACACACACACACACACACAGACGTTCAGCTTTATATATATATATATATATATATATTGTCGTTTTATTATTTTATTGATACTCTATATCAGCTCTAAAGCGATTTGTTGAGATTTGCATTATCCTGACAAGTCTTCTCTTAAAAAAAGCGATCTTATTCTTTTAACTTCCTATATACAAGATGACCCCAAAAAAACGGGCCCCAACTCTAATTAGGCCCCGTTTTTTTAGTGTTTTGTCCGAATGAAATGAAACGTTGGTCATAACTAGTTTATTATATTCAAAATATCACGGTCCTGGATATGACCTTAAACTATATCCAGTGGTGAGGCCCCAGCTTGTGGGCTTTGGGGAGTGTGGAGCCACCCTTTAATTACCATTGCTCCCAGGTCCACTCTGACCCGGAGTGGTAATACCTGTTAGGGTCCCAACTATGGGTTGAATAGAAACCGACGTGAAAACAACAAATATATTCTATTAAAAAAATCTTTCGTCAAAATCTTTGGATTCGGCATTAAATAATCCGAAAAGGGTTGATATATATATATATATACTTTTCATTTCAATTAAAATGTTGCACATACTTTCCATACAACATATTATACAATGAATAATGAAATGATTAAAGTTGCGTGATGTAATCTGAGATTGACAATTTTCATAAAGAAAATTTAAACGTGTAGATTGCGTACGTGATGACCTTATCAAGTTAACCCAATTTCTTTTTGCAACTGCAGATGGCCAATGTGTTGACAATCATTACTGAAGTTATCTATCTCTCTCCCACGGCCGGAAGATAGGACACAAGGGTTGGAAAGTGGAATTGAAGAACCCCCCATCCCCAGAGAAAGTGCATTCTGGCCTGCAAAAGTGCTTGGACAGCTCCCTTGGCATTCCCTGATAGGGATGCCTCAGGTTATTAGCTATAAACTAACTCCCCTCCCTTCTTAAGGAGAGAAGGCAAAGCCTGGGTGAGTGGAATTTTGTGCGAGTTTGCGTGTCACTGACTATGCTATAGACTATAGTAAATCTTTTCTTGCTAATTTAGTTCCTTTTTTTGATTTCTTGGGGAGTCAATCACATTCGTCCTTAGGAGGGAAATCATGGGTGGGGGGGGCCTATGCAGATACTTGTTGATACTGGGAGCTTTGAAACTTCATTTATTTTGATAAAACTTGGATTGGCTATCGCACCAAGTTCTGAGAGAATTTTGAAGTCTAGCAGTTCTCATCCGTCCTCAATTCTTTAAAATTGTGTTGTCGCTTTAAGTCCAAATGGAACACAGTACGATACTATCAAGCTATCAATTATGGCTGATCTCTGTAGTGATATCATTCCAGGTTACATTCCTTGTACTCAGATTTATGCCAACCGAGGGTAACCAGAATGCTACATTTCGTAAGGCTCAAGAATCTGCCATGTTCTGTGGAAGATGTGAGAGCAGTTATAAAATCCTGCCTGGTTTGTTCCAAAGTAAAACCTGGGTTACTTAAGGCGGTACCTCAGACTCTCATAAAAGCAAGTCAACCATTTGAAAGAATAAGTGTAGACTTCAAGAGGTCATTACTAGGGCTAGGACAACAGCATATTCTTTTCATTGTTTTGACTCTCGAGTGTATATCCGTCGATATATCTTATATGCTTTTATATAGAGTGAGTAATATGGTTCTCGGTTGATTAACTGTGTCTAACCGTGGCTACCGAGAAAGAAGGCCGATGCATATGACAGCGTAACGTCACTTCCTGTGATGGAAAGACCGAGGTGAGAGAGTACTGACCAAATCTCCACTGGAAGTGTGCAGTTCAAATATGATACCTTAGAGAGGCATTTTGTCACCCAAATCCCAGGAAACAATAATGGCCAATGCCAACAAGAAATCAGTGACAATAACATGCACTCATCTGCACAAGTGGTCAAAAGATGGAGAACACTGGAAATCTAGGGAGACTTGTCACTTGGTCTCCAGGGAAACCACAGGTTGCTGCCAGTGAGCAATCACTGATGATGGCTTGTGAGACAACTAATACGCTACACATTTTGATGAAAAACATGGGGAAAAAATGGACATAGAAGAACAGAAAACCAAAACTATAAATATAATTTCTGTATTTAAAGTAAAAGTTATTTAAATATTTCAACATATAATCTTGTGGAGAAAATCTAGCTTCCCAATAAGGGACACTTTGGATAGGAACAAAAATAATTTCAATCATGAAAGATTTCTCCTCCACCGACAGAAGACAGAAAAGGTAAAGTGTAGCATCAAAACAGATACTATACTGATCTTGTTCCGAAGGCCAGAAAATATTTGTTTAATGTTTCTTTAATTGTTTGTTCCTCTAAATTCATAATTCAGTTTTATCAGTATTAAATTGTATATTGCTTTAAAATTACTTAATTTTACATCGATAATGTTTATATTTTATATTGAATAAAGTTCAGTTTCAGTATTAATCGAACTGTGTTCCTTTTTCTTTTTAAAAATGTTTTATTGCTCTTTTTCAAATGGCCCTCATATAGTACTGACAGTTTGACAAATCTTACCTACATTGCCTGCAGACATTTTTAAGCTACCGGGCCTTCTTATTACTTTCGGTGGCCGTGGTCTAACCGTGTCGGATATATACTCACGAATCAAAGCAATGATAAGAATATTCTGTTGTCATTACTTCCAAATTCTCACAATCACTGCATACTGGTAATGATTGCTTTCCTTTTGCTTTGTCTTTGTGCCAATGTTTCAGCTGCAATTGTCCAGAAACTCCTAATTAGCTTATTCCTTATATTTGGAAATTCTTCTCTTGTACACTATAATCGTGGAGCAGCTTCAATGTTGGACAAACTAAAGGAATTGTTGCTTTCCGAGGCATTGCTACGGGTCGACCAATTACCTACAATCCTCAAGATAATAGACAAGTAGAGAGATGTAATGGAATCATCTGGCAAATTTGATTTTGATTCTACCATCGAAAAATCACCGTTTTACTAATTAGGAACTAGTAGCAGATGTAGCCCTCGCAGCATCCGTCCATTGCTTTCCACCACCACTACTTGTACGACCAACAAACGTCTCTTCAGTTTTCAAAGGAAATCAGCAATACGAGATTCCATTCCTGGAGATTCCATATATGTAGTGAACATGATTTAATGTTGTTTTACCACACTGAGAAGATAAAATTAATGGCCAAACAACAAATAAAGAAACAACACTTACCAAAATACGTAACTTACAAACAATATGAATCTGTTATGAGCTAAATCTGTTTTCTTAAAGCGATAGGTACGAAGAAGCAAATATGAGTCTCTCGCTGAGATCGTTGACATACTTGAAGCCAATCGAAACTAAGCTGATGTATGTTTTAATAACGAATGCGAAACTTCTGTGTGCTCACGCCACATGTCTGTAGAGGACTCGGTTAATGTTGTCTACCACGTCGAGAAGGTAAAATTAATGGCCAAACAATAAATAAAGAAACAACAAAATTAATGTCAAAACAACAAATAAAGAAACAACAAAATTAATGTCCAAAAAATAAATAAAGAAACAACAAAGTAAATAACCTAACAATAAATAAAGAAACAACACAATTAATGTCGAAACAACAAATAAAGAAACAACAAAGTTAATGTCCAAGCAATAAATAAAGAAACAACAAAATAATTAACCAAACAATAAATACACAAACAACAAAATTAATGGCCGAACAACAAATAAAGAAACAACAAAATTAATGTCGAAACAACAAATAAAGAAACAACAAAGTTAATGTCCAAGCAATAAATAAAGAAACAAAATAATTAATAACCGAACAATAAATACAACAAAATTAATGGCCGAACAACAAATAAAGAAACAACAAAGTTAATGTCGAAACAACAAATAAAGAAACAACAAAATTAATAACCGAACAATAGATAAAGAAATAGCAACATTAATAACCAAACAATAATTAAAGAAAAAACAAAATTAATAACCGAACAATATATAAAAAAAAACAAAAATATTAATGTCGAAACAACAAATAAAGAAACAACAAAATAAATGGTCGAAAAACTAATAAAGAAACAAAAAAATAAATGTCGAAACAACAAATAAAGAAACAACAAAATTAATGTCGAAACAACAAATAAAGAAACAAAAAAAATAAAGTCGAAAAACAAATAAAGAAAAAAAAAATTAATGTCGAAAAACAAATAAAGAAACAAAAAAATTAATGTCGAAACAACAAATAAAGAAACAACAAAATTAATGTCAAACAACAAATAAAGAAACAACAAAATTAATGTCGAAACAACAAATAAAGAAACAACAAAATTAATGTCGAAACAACAAATAAAGAAACAATAAAATTAATGTCGAAAAACAAATAAAGAAAGAAAAAAAATTAATGCCGAAAAACAAATAAAGAAACAACAAAATTAATGTCGAAAAACAAATAAAGAAACAAAAAAAATAAAGTCGAAAAACAAATAACGAAACAAAAACATTAATGTCGAAACAACAAATAAAGAAACAAAAAAATGAATGTCGAAAAACAAATAAAGAAACAAAAAAAATTAATGTCGAAAAACAAATAAAGAAACAAAAAAATTAATGTCGAAACAACAAATAAAGAAACAACAAAATAAATGGTCAAAAACAAATAAAGAAACAACAAAATTAATGTCGAAACAACAAATAAAGAAACAGCAAAATTAATGTCGAAAAACAAATAAAGAAACAAAAAAATAATGTCGAAACAACAAATAAAGAAACAACAAAATTAATGTCGAAACAACAAATAAAGAAACAATAAAATTAATGTCGAAAAACAAATAAAGAAAGAAAAAAAATTAATGCCGAAAAACAAATAAAGAAACAACAAAATTAATGTCGAAAAACAAATAAAGAAACAAAAAAATTAATGTCGAAAAACAAATAAAGAAACAACAAAATAAATGGTCAAAAACAAATAAAGAAACAACAAAATTAATGTCGAAACAACAAATAAAGAAATAACAAAATTAATGTCGAAAAACAAATAAAGAAACAAAAAAATTAATGTCGAAACAACAAACAAAGAAACAACAAAATAAATGGTCAAAAACAAATAAAGAAACAAAAAAATTAATGTCAAAAAACAAATAAAGAAACAACAAAATTAATGGTCAAAAACAAATAAAGAAACAACAAAATTAATGTCGAAACAACAAATAAAGAAACAATAAAATTAATGTCGAAACAACAAATAAAGAAGCAAAAAAATTAATGTCGAAACAACAAATAAAGAAACAAAAAAATTAATGTCGAAAAACAAATAAAGAAACAAAGATATTAATGTCGAAACAACAAATAAAGGAACAAAAAAATTAATGTCGAAACAACAAATAAAGAAAAAAAAATTAATGTCGAAAAACAAATAAAGGAAAAACAAAATTAATGTCGAAACAACAAATAAAGAAACAAAAAAATTAATGTCGAAAAACAAATAAAGAAACCACAAAATTAATGTCGAAAAACAAATAAAGAAACAAAAAAATTAATGTCGAAAAACAAATAAAGAAACAACAAAATAAATGGTCAAAAACAAATAAAGAAACAAAAAAATTAATGTCGAAACAACAAATAAAGAAACAACAAAATAAATGGTCAAAAACAAATAAAGAAACAACAAAATTAATGTCGAAACAACAAATAAAGAAACAATAAAATTAATGTCGAAAAACAAATAAAGAAGCAAAAAAATTAATGTCGAAACAACAAATAAAGGAACAACAAAATTAATGTCGAAACAACAAATAAAGAAACAAAAAAATTAATGTCGAAAAACAAATAAAGAAACCACAAAATTAATGTCGAAAAACAAATAAAGAAACAACAAAGTTAATGTCGAAACAACAAATAAAGAAACAACAAAATTAATAACCGAACAATAGATAAAGAAATAGCAAAATTAATAACCAAACAATAATTAAATAAACAACAAAATTAATGTCGAAACAACAAATAAAGAAACAACAAAATTAATGTCGAAACAACAAATAAAGAAACAACAAAATAAATGGTCAAAAACAAATAAAGAAACAGCAAAATTAATGTCGAAAAACAAATAAAGAAACAACAAAATAAATGGTCAAAAACAAATAAAGAAACAACAAAATTAATGTCGAAACAACAAATAAAGAAACAATAAAATTAATGTCGAAAAACAAATAAAGAAGCAAAATAATTAATGGCGAAACAACAAATAAAGAAACAAAAAAATTAATGTCGAAAAACAAATAAAGAAACAAAGATATTAATGTCGAAACAACAAATAAAGGAACAAAAAAGTTAATGTCGAAACAACAAATAAAGAAACAAAAAAAATGAATGTCGAAAAACAAATAAAGGAACAACAAAATTAATGTCGAAACAACAAATAAAGAAACAAAAAAATTAATGTCGAAAAACAAATAAAGAAACCACAAAATTAATGTCGAAAAACAAATAAAGAAACAAAAAAATTAATGTCGAAAAACAAATAAAGAAACAACAAAATAAATGGTCAAAAACAAATAAAGAAACAAAAAAATTAATGTCGAAACAACAAATAAAGAAACAACAAAATAAATGGTCAAAAATAAATAAAGAAACAACAAAATTAATGTCGAAACAACAAATAAAGAAACAATAAAATTAATGTCGAAAAACAAATAAAGAAGCAAAAAAATTAATGTCGAAACAACAAATAAAGAAACAAAGATATTAATGTCGAAACAACAAATAAAGGAACAAAAAAATTAATGTCAAAACAACAAATAAAGAAACAAAAAAAAATTAATGTCGAAAAACAAATAAAGGAACAACAAAATTAATGTCGAAACAACAAATAAAGAAACAACAAAATTAATGTCGAAAAACAAATAAAGAAACCACAAAATTAATGTCGAAAAACAAATAAAGAAACAACAAAGTTAATGTCGAAACAACAAATAAAGAAACAACAAAATTAATAACCGAACAATAGATAAAGAAATAGCAAAATTAATAACCAAACAATAATTAAAGAAACAACAAAATTAATGTCGAAACAACAAATAAAGAAACAAAAAAATTAATGTCGAAACAACAAATAAAGAAACAACAAAATAAATGGTCAAAAACAAATAAAGAAACAGCAAAATTAATGTCGAAAAACAAATAAAGAAACAACAAAATAAATGGTCAAAAACAAATAAAGAAACAACAAAATTAATGTCGAAACAACAAATAAAGAAACAATAAAATTAATGTCGAAAAACAAATAAAGAAGCAAAAAAATTATTGTCGAAACAACAAATAAAGAAACAAAAAAATTAATGTCGAAAAAAAAATAAAGAAACAAAGATATTAATGTCGAAACAACAAATAAAGGAACAAAAAAATTAATGTCGAAACAACAAATAAAGAAACAAAAAAATTAATGTCGAAAAACAAATAAAGGAACAACAAAATTAATGTCGAAACAACAAATAAAGAAACAAAAAAATTAATGTCGAAAAACAAATAAAGAAACCACAAAATTAATGTCGAAAAACAAATAAAGAAACAAAAAAATTAATGTCGAAAAACAAATAAAGAAACAACAAAATAGATGGTAAAAAACAAATAAAGAAACAACAAAATTAATGTCGAAACAACAAATAAAGAAACAAAAAAATTAATGTCGAAAAACAAATAAAGAAACAACAAAATTAATGTCAAAACAACAAATAAAGAAACAACAAAATAAATGGTCAAAAACAAATAAAGAAACCACAAAATTAATGTCGAAAAACAAATAAAGAAACAACAAAATAAATGGTCAAAAACAAATAAAGAAACAACAAAATTAATGTCGAAACAACAAATAAAGAAACAACAAAATTAATGTCGAAACAACAAATAAAGAAACAATAAAAATTAATGTCGAAAAAAAAAATAAAGAAACAACAAAATTAATGTCGAAACAACAAATAAAGAAACAAAAAAATTAATGTCGAAAAACAAATAAAGAAACCACAAAATTAATGTCGAAAAACAAATAAAGAAACAACAAAATAAATGGTCCAAACAAATAAAGAAACAACAAAATTAATGTCTAAAAACAAATAAAGAAACAACAAAATTAATGTCGAAACAACAAATAAAGAAACAAAAAAAATTAATGTCGAAAAACAAATAAAGAAACAACAAAATTAATGTCGAAACAACAAATAAAGAAACAACAAAATAAATGGTAAAAAACAAATAAAGAAACAATAAAATTAATGTCGAAACAACAAATAAAGAAACAACAAAATTAATGTCGAAAAACAAATAAAGGAACAACAAAATTAATGTCGAAACAACAAATAAAGAAACAATAAAATTAATGTCCAAAAAATAAAGAAAGAAACAACAAAATTAATGGCCGAACAACAAATTAAGACACAACAAAATTAATGTCAAAAAAATGGATAAAGACACAACAAAGTAAATAACCGAACAATAAATAAAGAAACAACAAAATTAATGTCAAAACAACAAATAAAGAAACAACAAAATTAATGTCGAAACAACAAATTAAGAAACAACAAAATTAATGTCAAAAAAATAAATAAAGACACAACAAAATAATTAACCAAACAATAAATACACAAACAACAAAATTAATGGCCGAACAACAAATAAAGAATCAAAAAAATTCATGGCCGAACAACAAATAAAGAAACACAAAATTATGTCGAAACAATAAATAAAGAAACAACAAAATTAATGTCGAAACAACAAATAAAGAAACAAAAAATTAATGTCGAAACAACAAATAAAGAAACAAAAAATTAATGTCGAAACAACAAATAAAGAAACAACAAAATTAATGTCCAAAAAACAAATAAAGAAACAACAAAGTTAATAACCGAACAATATATAAAAAACAAAAATATTAATGTCCAAACAATAAATAAAGAAATAACAAAATTAATGTACTTTCTGCATAAGTACGGAAAAAAAATTTATTAAACAAAACAAAGCAAAAAATAGCGATTTACGAGTTCTGCTGGCTGTTGCTGACTAAAACGGAGCACATTCTCTCCATAAGTACCAAACTTTCCATCGACCTGTGTGAGTTTTAAACTTTGAAACTGTTTGTAAGTTTTGTTGTTTCAATTTTTGCTTCATTACGTTCACTTGTTCGAATTCGTCAATGAAAAATTGCGGTTCAGATGACGGGAGAAGGCCAAAGCAAATATGGGAGGAAAGCGATAAAAATGGATAAGAGAAAGGGGGTGGGATAAATAAAGACGTGGCGAGAAATACGTTGATTTGGAAGTCAATTTCTTAAAACCGCCCAACACATGCCAACATGTAGAATAGACGTTTCACTGTTGCTGCTGCTGCAGCTGCTGTTGCTGCTGATGATGATGTAGTAGTAGTAGTAGTAGTAGTAGTAGTAGTAGTAGTAGTATCTGTTCTGTCGTCATCCAGATGTAACACATCTTTCTATATTGATCACTGTCGTAAAAAATGGAATTTTATTAAATTATTTGAAATCCAGGTATTAATATTTTAATAGTTTTTGCATATTCTCATGACAAATCATTGTAAATCATTTTTAGACAAAAAAATATTGACGAAGAGTGAGGAATACAGAGTGCGGAGCGCCGAGTGAGAATGAGTGAGTAAGTGAATTCGTTTAAGTATTTGTCGATCGGCTCCCAAACGATGTGAGAAAAAATGTTTTGAAAATTAAATCTTTCTTTGAACGTTGATTGGTTAAGAAGTGTACTCTTTTGTCACGTGGTATGCTTTCAACTACGTCTGCCGAACAAAACGCATTTTAAGTTTTGTTCCCCGCAGAATTTGCGTGGGCGTATTTTTTTTTTTTTTTTTTAATCTTTACGTCTCTGAAATTTATCTTTTTTTTTTTCTTTTTTTTTTTTTGTTGTTGTTGTTTGCATGCGAAACTGGATTTTTATTTATTTATTTATTATTTTAGAACAAAAAGTGGGTGCATTTCTTTTTTAGGTGTGTTTAACTGTACAGAGTTCTTGCAGAATTTTTAATTTTGATTTCAAATAATGCATTTTCAAATAAATCTTCGTTCTAATATGGTCACTTTATAAAGAGCGTTTTAAAACAACGTTTCAGAATGTTGAATACAAGATGGAAAAAACAAAGCAAATTCACAAAATTTTCTTATTTCAATTCAAGCTAGGCCGAAAAGTTGCTGAAACAGCTCGCGATATCAACAAAGCTCAGGGACCACTACTGAACGCACAGCAAAATGGTAGTTTAAGAAATTTTGCGGTGGCGATAAGCGTCTTGAATGTGATGAGTGTAGTGGTGGGCCATCAGATGTTGACAATGATCAATTATGAGCCTTAGTCGAAGCCAATTGACACACAACTGCTTGAGAACTTGTTTCTGAATTAGACATAATGTATACGACGATTTCCAACCACTTTGGAGAGATTGGAAAGACAAAAAACTTGACAAATAGGTGCATCACAACGGCAACCAAAAACAACACTGTTATGAAGTGTCATCTTCCCTTCTTTTATGCAACAAGAACGACCCGTTTCTCGATCGGGCTGTGACTTACAATGAAGAGTGGGTTCTGTATGACAACCGGCAATGCTCAGCTCAGTAGTTAGACGCTGACGAAGATCCACGACACTTCCCAAAGCCAAAGTTGCACCAAAAGAAGGTCATGCTGACTGTTTGGTGGTCTGCAACCAATCTCATCCATTACAGTTTTTTGAATGCAGGCAAAACAATTATGGCGAAGTACTATCATCAAATGGATGAAATGCATCAGAAACTTCGACAACAACACCCAGCATTAGTCAACAAAAAGCCCCAATTCTCCTTCGCAACAATGCCTTATCACACATTGCTAAACCAACCCTGCAGAGGTTGAACTCTGCCTCATCAGATGTGACAGCAATCCTTGGACGTACCTGGCTCATATAGGTAGAGAATTGCATCAGCAGGTAGATATCTACTGGATCGATAAAAGGATCGGATCATTTTTCCAACATTTTTTGGCAACAGATTTGATGTACGTATTCCATTTTAGATCAGGAGTAAAGGTCAAGCCCAGAAGTTTGTCAAAACATGGAGCCTCCCTATTTGACTAAGAAGTTCATCTTTTTGTAAGAGAATTTAAAAATCTACAACTTAACAATTTGGAGTATTGAATAGAAGGTGGTATCTCTGTTCGAGTTTGAAAAATGAAAATGGAACGATAGTTCAATAGGATTATACTTTGTATTTTAAAATGTTGTCTTTAACATTAAAAAAAAATAAAGAAAACTGTGACGACTTTTTTTTTTTTTTTTAAATGTAAAAACGTTTATAACATGTTGACACAAAAATCAAGGTCGTTCACATTAAGAAAGAAAAGACAACAACTGTTTTTTAACATATTAAGAAAAATGTTAAGAAAAGAAACACAATGCAACGTACGATAGTTGTAGAGGACTTGTAATTTCTGCAACTATTGTTTTCTTTTTCCGTTTCTTTTTTATTAATTTTTTATTTCAATGATTAATTTGATGCAAGTACACTATTATAGTGAAATTCGGAAAAGAAAAAATCGATAAAAAATAATAAACAATATACAGACTCTTTGTGTCAATTTTCTTAACATTTTTGGTGCTTTTTCAGAATAAGAACGAAAATCAAAAGTCGTTAAATTGAACTTCCATTAAAATCAATGTTATTTATTTATTTTTTTATGTCAATTTCAACAAGAATCAAATTTCAATTAAAACCAATGTTATCTACTCAAATGCCATGTCATAATTAGTAAGATATTACTATATTTTTACATAAAACATGTACTTTCACGATTTTATTATAATCTATTGATCCACCGTTGAAATGCAATAGACGGATTGTAGTTACCTCCCCTGCTAGCATACAAACTAGTACGCTTATTATTTAAGTAAAACTTGCAATTTTTACTAAAACTATTTTTATTTCAAATTAATTTTCTTCTTTATCATTTTTCTTAAATTTTTGATATATTATTAATTTCGACATAACAATTAGGTAAATACGATTAGTTTTAATTAACATTCAATATTTCGATTTCCGATTTTTTGTTCTTATTTCGAAAAAGCGAAAGCGCCTATTGCAATTCTTCTTCATTTATTGTCGCAATTTCATTTTTTCTTTTTTAAGTAAAACTAAGTTATTTCCTTTTGTGTAAGTGCGTTTTATTTATAAGTTGGGTATTCCAAATCCCCTTTTGAAAGAAGAAGAAGAAGAAGAAGAAGAAGAAGAAGAAGAAGAAGAAGAAGAAGAAGAAGAAGAAGAAGAAGAAGAAGAAGAAGAAGAAGACGACGACGACGACGACGACGACGACGACGACGACGACGATTAATCTCAATCTCTTAGTAACTTACATCGGCGACAACTTGCAAAACCACCGATTTCCCCCACATAAAAACCGACATTGTCTCTAACTTTGTCGTCGCTAGTTTGAACCACGGGTTTTATCGAAGGGAGATAACTAAAAAAAAAAATTCAATTATTGCTAATCGTCTTCGAAAACTGTTTTCATTAATAAAACTCTATAGATTGAATCTCAAGTAAAACCAATTGTAAAATATCTGCTGAAAATTACAAAAAAAAAAAAAAAAAAAAAAAAACGATAATGGATGCAACGGACGATTCCTTTCTTTGCATTATTTGGATGGTAGAGAGATTAAAAAGTCGGGTGCGGGCGGCGCCTGCGGCGGGCTGCCGGCTGGCCAAATCTGGAAGAAAAAGAGAAACCATCTCCCATTATGGGACGAATAAAAAATTTATAGACAGAGAAAAACGATAGAGAGTAAGAAACTCAAGATGAGAACAGTAGTCCGCAAAATCCAAATAATACAAATAACCAATCCTCATCTCAAAAATTCAGAAACGTCACCAATATTAGTTTTATTTCATGTTTAATACAAAATTATGAGAAACGGAGTTAAGCCCCTTGCACTTTGTATTTGATATGATATTTACAGTTATTTCCCTTAGAAAAGCGACGTCGAGATTTCGCGATGAACACCTTTTTCTTGAATGTTATGAAAATATGATAGCTTTTGCTAGAAGTAAAACGTAGCATCTAATCTTATATTACACTTCGTCGTTTCTGTAGTGAATGAGAAATCTTGGTATTATTTTACTTTAAGGTCCGTCTCACGTTCGTACATAACAAAATATTTTTTTTGTAGATTTTGCTGTGCTAAAAACGAATCTGCAAACCGTTTCCGTCGCAAAAAAATAGTTTCCATGATATACAGAAATTACTTTCTCGAAAAGTGGGTGATCACTTTTCCATATAAATTTAACTTAAAATGAGCACCTACTTTCTGGGCATCAGAGAGAGGGGTCATTTTTTGTGTGTTTATTGGCTAAAAAGTTTTTTGTTTCATATCTTTTACATGGTACTTGGGACTCTTTACCATTTCACAGTCTAGCCTTTGTTTGCGTTACGTACGAGCATAAACGAAGGCTTTTAAACGTGCACTCACATACCAAACTGCCTTGTCACAGTGTAGTATTGGCGAAAAATTAAAATTCGACGAAAAAAAAAAAAACACCTTAAATAAAGTTATGATTTTCGGTAGTAAAAAGAAAAAAATAAATGAATTTATTTTTTCTTTTTTATGAAAATTAGTAAAGAAAAATTAATTTTTTACAGAAAAAAATTATAGTCCGTATTAATAAATTCGATATACCTAAAAGTTTATTTTCTGATCTTTCTATAAATAAAATGGACTCATTTAAATGTTTATTTTCTTATGTAATCTTCCGCATTAAGCATGTAGATACACACGTTACAATCACGTTGAAATCAAAAGCAAAGTTTGATTTTGCAGCTAATAAATGCTATTTCCGCCTGACTTTGAAAGTGCGACAAGTTTACTTTCTACGTTCGATCCATCCCATTTCCAACCATTTGAACTGGATATAAAGGAGTCACCACTTATCAAGGCTCTGAGGCCATTCGAGGATAAGGGTTAATGAGTGTACGGAAGTCAATGGGAAAATGTCGTAGTAATCGTTAGTACTGAGAATTTGATGAATTGGATTACTTAAGGGATGACTCATCAAGAACTTGTTTACATTGGACTTGAAGATGACCATATTGTAGTCAGTTGGAAAGCAGGAAAACAGAACAGAGTTCCACATGCGTGCAGTTCTAAGATTCTGAGAAAGAAGCTTTGTTCATAGAATCTACGTTTCGGTTTAGACACAGATAAAGAGTGGGGAAAATTATTGATAGTGGTTTCAACTAGTCGAGTGTTTTTCATGCAAGTCAAGCAAGGGGGTATTGATTGAAGCTCAGACGAGCACTTGCCATGAAAATAACGATAAAGTAGAGACAGGCTCGCAACATCTCTTCTGCGGGAAAGAGGTGGCAGGGAAGAGAAAAGGGTATCCCACTCTACACTACAAAATCTATTTTGAACTCTGTCAAGGCAGGATAAGAGCTTCTAGCAGTTCGTATCCAGATGTGGTAACAGTACTCCATCCTTGGACGTACTTGGCTCTTATACAGGTAGAGAATTGCATCAGCAGTGAGATATCCATTAGAACGGTAGAAGGATCCCACCATTTTTCGAGCAGTTTTGGCAACAGATTTGATGTACATATTCCATCTCAGATCAGGAGTAACGGTCAGACCCAGAAGCTTGTCAAAACATGGAGCCTCCACAAGATAAGAGCTAATCATTCAATTGATGCTAGACAGGATCAGAGTGTTGATGATGTAAAGATAGAAGCTTGGTTTTAGATGCATTAATAAAAACCAGCCACCTCTTTCCCCATTGCACAACGTGATCAAGATCAGAGGAGAGAGAATCAGAGAGAACTTGGTCGTTTATGGCCTTTGAAGTGATGCCATAGATGATAGTGTCGTCAGCATAAATGTCTACGAATAATCTGAGGATGTGATTTGGGAGATCATTGATGTAGATCAGAAAGAGAGGTGGGCCAAGGATGAACCCCTAAGGGATTCCAACATTAATACTGTGAGATTCTGACTTCTGTCCATCAACCACTACTCTTATAAACCTATCAGAGAGAAATGATGACCCACTTAAACAAGATCGATGATGAGGGGAGGTTCTGTCATGATTTCTTCATTGCTTATGACCTCACTCAGATTGTTCACGAACCCACCCGTGTGCCCAACAATGACAGCCAGTATGCGAGTCTACTAGACCTTTTTCTCACAACTTGCCCTGAACTATGTTCAGTTTCTGTTCTGTCTCCTCTTGGATCTTCCGACCACTCTGTTGTATCAATTAAGATAAAAATGAAATATAAGTCCCCAGACGTACCTCTCCATCGTATAGTATATCGATACACTATGGCTGACTGGGATAGCTTCCATAGATTTATATCGGATCTACCTCTGGTTCCATGTTTAAAAAGGATGTGTCCTCTATAGTGTCAGACCTAACGGAATGTAGGTATAGACCGTTTCATACCTTCGAAAAAGTTCCAGCAAAAACCTTGTGCTGCTGTCATTGCGCACAGAAATCACTTTTTCCACTGCTTCTAACGTAATAGATGTATGGAAACTAAAGCCGCTTTCAGGAGTGCCAGCAAGTAATAAAGAATGCAAGAGAGTTATATGCTCAGTCTGTCAAGTCCAAAGTAGCTGAGCAGTGGCTTGGTTCCCACCAGTTTTGGCAAAGAGCAAACAGAATCCTGAACAGAAGTGTGTGCTCTATCCCAGCTATCATCAATGGACCTGAGGTAATCTCATCAGCATCAGACAAAGCCAAACTCTTTGCCAAGAACTTTGCAGCTAATTCTACCCTTCACGACCAAGGCCGCCAACCCCCAATATTTCCTCTTGTATCAGAAAACACGCTATGTGATATACGTATATCTGTACGTGATGTTGCCAAGCTAATCAAAAACCTTGATTCCAGTAAAGCAACCAGCCCTGATGGTATTCCAATTATAGCACTCAAAAATCTTCAACCAGAACTAGCTCCCATACTTACAAAACTGTTTAAACGTTGTTTAAAGGAGAATTGCTTCCCATCACCCTGGAAAATCTCATCAGTATACCCTGTATTTTAGAATTCAGGTGATCGCTCATCTCCATCTCAGTACAGGCCAATAAGTCTCCTGTGCATCATGAGTAAGTTGCTGGAATCTGTGTTAAATACAGAAGTAATCAACCATCTCAGCAAAAATAACCTTCTTAGTGACACACAATATAGTTTCCGTTCTGCTAGATCTACAGCAGATGTGCTTACAGTTATATCTCATAGGATTAGCGAATCTCTCGACAGCGGCAACATTTCTAGGGCAATTGTTCTTGACATATCTAAGGCCTTTGATAGGGTATGGCATGAAGGTTTACTTGACAAGATCTCTAGTTATGGTATAGCTAGAAATGTCTTCTCAATTATTAAATCATTTCTTTCTGATAGGTTCATAAGAGTAGTAGTTGAGGGGCAAAAATCAGAAGCACACAGTATTAATGCCGGTGTCCCTCAGGGGTCCATCCTGGGCCCAACTCTTTTCCTGATCTACATTAATGATCTTCCAAATCACATCCTTAGATCATTTGTAGACATTTATGCTGATGACACTACCATCTATGGTAGCACATCTAAGTTAGTAAACGACCAAGTTCTCTCCGATTCTCTCTCCTCTGATCTTGAGCACATGGTACAATGGGGAAAGGAGTGGTTGGTTACTTTTAATGCATCTAAAAACCAAGCTTCTATCTTTACATCATCAACATTCTGATTCCAATCTGGCATCAGTTGAAATGAATGACTCTCGTCTTCAGGAGGCCTCAAGTTTTGACAAGCTTCTGGGTTTGACCTTTACTCCTGATCTTAAATGGAACAGGTACATCAAATCTGTTGCCAAGGCTGCTGAAAAAATTGTGGGATCCTTCTATCGATCCAGTAGATATCTCACTGCTGATGCAATTCTCTATCTATATAAGAGCCAGGTATGTCCAAAAATTGGATACTGTTGCCACATCTGGGCAGGAGCTGCTAGAAAGGACTTGTCCTGCCTTGATAGAGTTCAAAATAGACTTCGTAGCCTCGTAAGAGATATCCTTTTCTCTTCCCTGCAACCTCTATCTCACAGAAGAGATGTTGCGAGTTTGTCTCTGCTGTATTGTTATTTTCATGAAAAGTGTTCGACTGAGCTTCAGTCTATGGTCCCCCCCCTCGCCAAATTCTCACAAGAAACACTCGTCTAGCTGAAAACACTATCAATAATTTCCCCCATTCGTTATCTGTGCCTAAACCTAAATGTAGATTCCATAACAAAGCTTCTTTCTTAGAACTGCATGCCTGTGGAATTGTCTTCCGTTTTCCTGCTTTCCAGCTAACTACAATATGGTTGTCTTCAAGTCTAACGTAAACAAGTTCTTGATGAGCTGTCCCACTTGTTAACAAATTTACTGAATTTCCATTACTAACGATTAGTATATTGTCCAATTGACTACTGTACACTCTTTAAGCCTTATCCTCGAGTGGCCTCTTGGCCTTGATAAGTTGTGATGCCTATGTCAAAAAAAAAAAAAAAGAAGACATTTCCAGTTATCCAGTAGCTGGAGATTTTGTAGAGTAGACCTCTATGCCACACCCTATGAAAGGCCTTTGATATGCCAAGAGCAATTACCCATTGAGAGATTCGCTAATCCAATGAGATATAATTGCTAGCACATCAGCTGTAGATCTAGCAGAACAGAAACCATATTGCATGTCACTTAAGAGGTTATTTTTACCAATCACCTGCATTTTTAAATACGAGATATACTGATGAGGTTTTCCAGAGTGTTCAGAAGCATTTCTCCTTAAGACAACACTTAAACAGCTTTGTAAGTATGAGAACTAGTTCTGTTTTTTCTTTAATTTTTTTTTTTTTTTACATGGTAGTCACCACTTATCAAGGCCCAGAAGCCACTCGGGGATAAGGGTTATTGTGTGTACAGTAATCAATGGGATAGTGTTGTAGTATTCGTTAGTATTGGAGATTTGATAAAGTGTCAATACTTAAGGGGGCGGTTCATCAGGAATTTGTTTATGTTGGACTTGAAGACATCCAAGTTGAAGTCAGGTGGGAAACAGGTAAGCAGCAGAGAGTTCCACAGGCGAGCAGTTCTAAGAAAGAAGCTTTGTTCATGGAATCTACTTTTAGGTTTAGGCACAGATAAAGAGTGGGAAAAATTATTGACAGTGGTTTCAGCTACTCGTAGACAGGTATTTATCATGAAAGATTGGCGATGGGGGGACCAGATACTGGAGCTCAGACGAGCACTTGCCATGGAAATGACAATAAAACAAACATAGGCTCGCAACGTCCCTTCTGTGGGAAAGAGATTTCAGGGAAGAGAAAAGGGCATGCCCCACTAAGCCACGAAGTCTATTTTGTACTCTATCAAAGCAGGATAGGCTGTTTTTAGCAGCTCCTGCCCAGATGTGGCAACAGTACTCCATCGTTGGGCGTACTTGGCTTTTATACAGATAGAGAATTGCATCAGTAGTGAGATATTTTCTGGAGCGGTAGAAGGATCCCACCATTTTCCCAGCGTCACTGGCAACAGATTTGATGTACGTGTTCCATTTCAGATCAGGAGTAAAGGTCAAACCCAGAAGCTTATCAAAACATGGGGCCTACCCTAAATGAGAGCCATCCATTTCAATTAATGCCAGATGGGAATCAGAGCGTTGATGATGTAAAGATAGAAGCTTGGTTTTAAATGCATTAAAAGTAACCAGCCACCTCTTCCCCCACCGTACCACGTGCTCAAGATCAGAGGAGAGAGAATCAGAGTGAACTTTGTCATTTACAGCCTTTGATATGTTGCCATAGATGGTAGTGTCATCAGTATAGGTGTCAACAGATTGTTGAAGCTTTTTCAGCCCTATAATAGGAATACTGTCAGTTACTTTACTGGAGTCGAGGTTTTATTTTTAGCTTGGCAACATCACGCACAGATATTTGTCGCATAGTGTTTTTTCAGACACGAGAGGAAATACGGGGTGTTGGCGGTTTTTATCAGATAGGGTAGAATTAGCTGCAAAGTTCTTGGCAAAGAGTTTAGCTTTGTTCAATACTAGCGAGATTACCTGAGATCCATTGATGATGGTTGGGATAGAGTACACACTTCTATTTAAGACCCTGTTTATTTGCCAAAACAGCTACTTTGGACTTGACGGACTGGGCATACAATTCTCTCGCATTCTTTATTACTCTTTTACAGTGGTTGTTGGCAGTCCCAAAGATGGTTTTAGTCTCAGTACATCTACTATGCTGGAAACAATGGAAAAAGTGATTTCTATGCGCAGCACATTTTGGAGAGAATCATGGCTGGCTGTTAGGTTTTTGCTGGAATTTTAGGGGGGAGGGGATATGAAGCAGTCTAGACTTACAATTAACCATTCCATCATCAGGTCTGATACTATAGAGGGTACATTCTTTTTAAACATGGAACACAGAGGTAGATCAGTCAACCATAGAGTATCGATATACTGTACTATGAAGAGGTATGTGAGAGGAATTATTACGTTTTGTTTTTATCTTAACTGAGACAACTGAGCGGTCAGAAGATTCCAGTGGAAAAGATGAACATTGCTCAGGGCAAGTTGTGAGAAAAAGGTCTAGGAGACTTGCGTACTGACCATCAGTGTACCTATTTACTATGCCTCCCCACGGGACACCAGGGTCGTTTTTTAATGTGGAGAAAAGGTACAAAAATAAAAATTGTCTCAGTCGTGAAGGATTTCTCCTCCACCGAAAGAGAACAAGAAATAGAAGTGCGGCTTCTGAAGAACAGATACTACACTTTGATCTTGTCCCGAAGGCCAAGAATTGTATCGACCATCAGTGTAGCACTGTAGCCCACATGGATGGGTTTCATGAAAATATTACCTCCCTTTAATGCATAAGAATATTCGGTGAGTAAGGGAAAATGTTTAAAAATATAATTTAAATATATATTTATTTTGCAGGACTCAAGGGAAATAACTCGTGACATTATTGCTTCCCTTTATTATATAGTCTGTATAGTATAAGCACCGCCAAAAATGGCTGAAAAATCAAGTTGTTGTTGTTTTTTAAAACGAAATTACATTTATTAAAATCCATTATTTCCGAGTAACTTTTTTTTTCCAGAAAGATAAAACCCTGAATTTTATCATATAGAAAACAGAATAATGTAAAACTTTTTCTACTATTTTTAATTAAATTTGAAATGTTAAAATTTCCCCAAAAGTTAACAATTGGCGTTTTTTGTTTTGCACAAAAAACGTATATAAATAGTTAAAAAAAAGAAAAAAAAAGAAAAAAGTTTTTGAAAGAATTAATTTATTTATTTCTTGTCTAACTAAGATTTAGGGTGATTTTCTATGAGAATATGCAAAAATATTATAATATAAGTACCTGGATTTCAAATAATTCCACTTATTCTCATAGGCAACCAGTTACTTCGAGTCGATTTGATTACTCTGTTTACATTTATAAAAAAAAAAAAGAAAAAAAAAGCAAACTACGGAAGACCAAAAAGCCAAAAAAAAAACTTATTTTTTCAGTGATGAAAATTTCAATGTATTATTAACGCTGAGGCTGGCCAGTACCAGATGGGTGACCATTTGTATGAGTTTGGTTTTTAATGTGTGTGTGGGGGTCAGGCTCTCCAAAATGGGGAGGGGGACAATTTAAAGCAGAATAAAAAAAAAATTATTTCAGCGCGTTTGGTCCACCGTAGTCGAAAGGCGCCAAACGTTTCCAAACTGGATCGAAAAAATGATGTTTAATACAATCGGGTTTATAAGGTGCTAGCATTAGTATAGATTGTTAAAAGACCAAACTCTTACAACGTTTTTTTGTAACATGGTCATCACACGAAAGAAAAACTGATATGCCCTGTAAAGGAATATATTAGTTTGAAGTAGCTGAGTGGTCTTAGCTACTGTAATCGTGTAATACAATCACGTAAGTCAACTTAATGAACAGGTTTTAATGATTGTAGCTGTTATTATCTGTCCAGATTTTCGAATTTGACAGAAACATTCCTGAGTTCGGCAAGATACTCCTGAAGAAGGTCCGAGATTACATCGATTGAAATGTTGTGAAAATGACACTCAAGATGAGAACAGTAGTCCGAAGATTCCAAATAATACGAATAATCATTATCTCTAAAATTCAGAAACGTAAGAAACAGAATACTTATTGTTTTACAAAGGATTAAACTGCTGTAGTTTTTAATAAATAACAAACATATTGGTTTTATATAAATAATCTTTAGCTGACAATGATGAATATTTTAAATGAACAAAAAGTAATCTTTGCTTAATAATATTGATTCAAATAGATATTCATTATTTCAAAAGAAATATTATTATAGATATGTCCCATGAAAGTAATGTAATTGTTTAAAATAGTTGGTTGGTTGTTTTTGTTTTACGGCATATCAACCTTTTTCAGGTTATTTAATGCCGAATCTAGTTATTTTGAGGAACGATTTTTAATGGAGTATATTTTATTTTAAAGTCAGATTCTATTTAACCCATAGTTGGGACCCTAACAGGTACTATCACTCCGGGTCAGAGTTGACCTGGGAGCAATGGCAATTAAAGGGTGGCTCCACACTCCCCAAGGCCCGCAAGGTGGAGCCTCACCATCAGATATAGTTTTAGGTCATATCCAGAACCGTTGTTTAAAATAGGTAAGTGGTCATGGTTATTGTAATCAAGTAATACAATCGAGTGTTAAGTGCTAATCTTAGCATATGATTAACATTTTTTGCAACAACTAAAATTAACAGCTACAACCACAAATATGAAAGAAAAACTGATATGTCTGTGGGAATTGAAAGTCCCAGGCTAACCTGATTATCTCCCTTTAACTCTGGTAATCAGAGAGCGACACAGCCACATCACTTCCTGTGCTGTATACCTCTCCCTCTTTTTTACTGAACTCTAGACAAATCAGGATGTGACAGAGTGCACTCTTGATTGGCATGGTCATACCAACCAACTCTCCTGACTCACCCATCAGCTTTAACCGCAAGTAACATTACTCCTTTCTCAACGGACTCTTATTCTTTCTATATTCATTTCCTCACATATATATATTTATGTAAATGAATGTACATTCTCTCACTATTACATATCGTTTCGTTTTCACTTGTGACCTTTTGCTTTTCAATCACCTACCATTCAATTCATTAAACAATATGGAGGGCGGGATCTTAATTATATAAGTGGACTATCCTGTCCTCCACATGTCGTGTAAAGGAATATATTTGTTTAAGTGCTAATTTTAGAATAGATTAACATTTTTTGCAACAACTAAAATGGTCATCACACAAAAGAAAAACTAACATGTTCTGTAAAGGAATATATTTGTTTGAAGTAGCTGAGTGGTCTTAGCTACAGTAATCAAGTAATACAATTAAGTAAGTTGACTTAATGAACAGATGTTAATGGTTGCAGCTGCTAATATCGTTAAGCATTAGACTTTTAGTCTATTTTTGACAGTTCTCCCAAGCTGCTATACCGTCCAAATTTATCGCTTAGCCAACCAATCATATTCTTGTTAGGAGAAACCCGAATGTACTTATATTCATTATGCCAAAAGCAAAACTTTCGTTTTTTTATTAATGCCATCTTTTTGGCCTAGTAATGATCGTTTTATATTCTTATTCTTCAGATCCTATATATGATGTAGCGGTCATAGAATTTCCTGGAAACAACAAGGAAACACACTCTCTTTATCTCTCCTGATTTTGTCCACTGGACACTGAGCACCGACCATCTTTGTTTGAAAATAAACCATTCTTAGAGTTCTGACAATCAAAGAACATTCTTGATTAATCCATTCCTTCACTCGGACACTGCCAAAATTTTGTGTAACATATAACAATCAATGTAACAAATAAATATTGGATTGGCTAAAAAAGTTCTTCCGTGTTTTTAGGAAAGGGAACTCAAGCATAAACGAGCTTATAAAATTAATTTTCCATGCTTGGAAGGAAGGCTTAGTCCATCCACGCTATGTGTCGCACCAGAAGAGGGGGGGGGTAGTCTTATTCACAGACATCGACAATTGAGTGCTATCAACCAATAATTTGCAATCTAGTCCAATCTGGAAATAATTAGCCATCAAAAAGCAGACACGTGCTGGAAATCAAGCTGCATTAAGTCATCATCTTCTTCTCTATCTTCTATATAAATAAAATGAACTCATTTTTTCCCGTCTGATTTTGATATTAATAGGATTAAAAATCAAGATATTTCATGCAAATATAATATGCACAAACGGCAGAACAATATCTGAGGTGTGTTATAGGCTTATTATTTCTCAAATTCCTCGATAATCTTAGATTTCTATACTTTTTCTGCTGAGAAGTCACGGCCAAAATCGGTTAAGATCAATGGAAGTGGTAAAATATTTTCTCTCTAATAAATTCCTCCTCCCCCTGCCACCACTTAACACCGTTTGGGGATCGTTCACAAGGAACAGTTGAGAAGAGAACACCGGTTTGGCTTCGTAGTTCTTTCATGTGAAGTTATTTAAAATCACTAAACTAAGCTGCAGTGCTCTGTGGCGTAGTGGTTAGCGTGCTGGACAATTCACATTATATTTTCACGTTCGCGCCGACCTACCGTAGTCGGTTTTTTTTTTTTTTCTTTCCTAAACAACTGGAATGGACTTTTCTTGGTGGCCGAACTGTTAACGTTGCAGATGTTTTTTTTTGTTGTTTTTTTTTTCACACTTTATTTTCCTACTTTTACTCATGACTCCGGGTTTGATCCTTCCTACTTACCTACCATAACATTTTTTAAACCCCCCCCCCGTCCCGGAAACAAACACTCGGGCAACGCCGGGTACCCCCGCTAGTTAACAATGAAACACAATCTCTAGCTGAGTCAGTTAAGAATTAAATATCATCAATAATAGTTAATAATCGAGCCCTCATTCAGATATAGTTAGTAACAGACACAATCGTGATGCCTCCATTCAGTCTCGAAAGACAAAGGACACCCCCTGTAGGGGCAATTGCGTGTCATTGTGAGACAAGGGTTGCTCAATCTCCAACTACACCACTCCTGAATCGGCACTGTTTGAGTCCGGTGGCAAGGAGAAGTCCAGGACGACTGGAAACAATGCCGAGATAAGCGGAGACAGCAGAATAAAATTTAATTGTAAATTTTTTATTTTTTTGTTATCTTAACTTATTCTATAAAATTAGTTCATGTTTTTAAATGTATTTATAGTGCATTTTTAACCTCATTTCCAAACACAATCGAACCCTAGTTAATATTACAAACCTATTAAACAATAAAGCATACTAAGAAATCGATACCAATTATTTCCGCTACTTATGATTACTATGCTATAATCCCATTGACTAATGTATACCCATTAACCCTTATCCTCGAATGGCCTCCGGGCCCCTTGATAAGTGGTGACTCCTTTGTAAAAAAAAAAATTGAACCATAGTTAACAAATAAGCGGTAGTTAGCAATCAATCATAATTGGGAATAGCATGCAATAAAGCCATTAAAATCAGCAATCGAAATCCATTAAACAGTCAAGTGCTATTAAGCAATACTTAGCAATCAATCACATTTAACAATATACCAGTAAAAACACTATTTAAAACTTATGCATAACAGACTAATGAAAATGATATTTTAAACTTAACAATGGCAGACTAATTAAAGTATCATTTTAAACTTAAGCGTGACAGTTTAATGAATCGCTTGTAAAACTCTTAAGCACTTGTCACTTGGTTTGTAACTGAAAAGAATTACATCGTTTATTTATTTAGGTATTTTTATTACCACAAGCTGACAGCATACCGTAGATATGTGCGTTCGTAGGTAGGTGTGTACTAAAAAGCATATTAATGAGTAGAAAATAAAGAAAAAGGGAAAGAAGAGGTAAAAAAAGAGGGAATGAGGCCACTCTAGTGGAGGTAAAAGACGGGTCATTCTGTAAGTGATTTGGACAGATAGTTTAGCAGCATGTTGGTCGTCGGGGGTGGGGGGGGGGTAATGAGGCGGGGGATAATAATGCCTGTAAAATATTAGATTCTTAGAAGAACGTTCGCAGACGACACTTTTTGCGACGTACAAAATATCTGTAAGCAGTTTAAGGTGCATTTCGTTTTTGATTTTTTTGGCATTTTATCAAATTGCCCACATGGATTGAGTTACATCCGTTGGAGCTTAATTACAAAAACAAAACGTAAGAGAAGATAATATGCGTACGATAATAAGATAATAAGCAATTATAATTAAACCCAAGTGAAACAAATAATAATAATAATAATGAGACTCGCTATCACCACTACTGTTCATCATAGCCATGATGCCCTTGAACAATATTCTGAAAAAGTGCCAAGCCGGATACAAGTTCTCCAATACAGAGGAAAAAATGAACCACCTGATGTACATGGACGATCTAAAACTTTTTGCAAGGACCGAAAAGGAGCTAGAGACACTAATTAACACTACAAGAATCTTCAGCCAAGATATCCAAATGGAATTTGGAATGGAAAAGTGCGCACTACTAGTTATAAGATAGGGAAAACTGGAAACGACAGAAGGCATGGAACTACCCAACCAAACAGAAATGAGGGCACTAGGGAAACAAGACGACTATAAATACTTGGGAATTCTGGAAGCAGACACCATCAGAGCAACAGAAATGAAAGAGAAAGTTGGAAAAGAATACCTCAGGAGAACAAGAAAACTCCTGGAAACTAAATTATATAGTAGAAACCTAATAAAAGGTATTAATACATGGGCAGTATCACTAGTAAGATACTCTAGACCGTTTATAGGGTGGACAAAAGAAGAACTGAGACAACTCGACCAGAAAACCAGGAAACTCATGACCATGCATAATGCACTACACCCAAAGGACGATATTGACAGACTCTACGTGAAAAGGAAAGACGGTGGGAGTGGACTGATATATATAGAAGACTGTGTGAAGGACACGACAAAAGAACTAGAAAAATACATAATGCAAAACACTGAAAGGATAATTATGGCAGCGAGAGACACTGAAAAAAAAAAAAAAAACAGAAAACAGAGAGACAAACGACAAAACGAGAAAAGAGAAATGGGAAGAGAAACAACTCCACAGAAAATTCATAAGAATGACAAAAGATGAGAATAACGAAAACACCTGGACATGGATGCGAAAAGGACATATAAACCGAGAAACTGAATCTCTAATAACTGCAGCACAAGAGAACCAACCATATCAAAGCAAGGATCGATAAAACACAAGAAAACAGCAAATACAGACTCTGTGAACAAAGAGACGAAACGATAAACCATATAGTAAGCGAATGCAGCAAACTTGCCCAAAAGGAATACAAAAACAGGCATGACCAAGTGGGGAGGGTGGTACACTGGGAATTGTGTAAACGACTGCATTTTGAGCGTATAGACAAATGGTACAAGCATAAACCTGCAACAGCACTCAAAAACGAGAACCACAAAATCCTATGGGACATGGACATACAGACGGACAAACCCATCCAAGCAAGAAGACCAGATGTCGTAATAATTAACAAGAGAGAAAAATCCTGTCAAATCGCGGACTTTGCAGTCCCAGCTGATCACAGGGTGAGTATGAAAGAAAAGGAGAAACGAAGTAAATACACAGAGCTAGCCAAAGAGTTAAAAGGGATTTGGATGATGAAGAAAACCCAAATAGTACCGATAATAGTAGGAGCACTAGGAACAATTCCGAAAAACTTCGAAAGAAGAATGTCAGAAATTGGAATCAGAGGAATAACTGCAAAAGTACAACGACTAACGATAATAAAAACGACTGAAATATTAAGGAAAACCCTTGAATGCGGAGAATAATACAAGACAATATAACGAATAAGTGTTACAGGGAATGAAGAACACCGAAACTGCATATTTACAAGTTCTACACTCCTCCATCATGCATCGCCCCCCCCCATTTTTTCATCACCAATCCCCCCCCCCTCACAAAAAAAAATGATACCAAAGGGCCGAGAAGGGTCAATAAGGACTGAAAGACCGAGGAGCGAGCACCAACCAGACCTCGGCTGGACAAGCACAAAGGGAACTTGGACCTTGGGGAGGCTGAGTGCCACTCAAATTCCAGTATAAACCAATGGCCACTACCAGCGAGAAATCAATGGTAAGCGGCTGTTGTGATGATGCAAATTCATTTGCAAATGCTATCGAAGGAGGTGGAGAGAGCTGGACGTCTGGGGAGACTTGTTGTCGCTCAGCTTCCAGAGAATACCACAGGTTTCCAATCAGATCGTTTGTTGACTTGTGTGAAAGCTTCATGTGAGCCAATAATAATAATAATAATAATAATAATAATAATAACTAAATAACTAGCGGGACCTGTGGAAATTCCACAAGGGACTCATTCATATGTAATATTCGATGTTGACATTCTGTAGATGTTCAGCATAAATGGAGACGCTCTGATATTACTGTAGCTCTTTTGTTAAAACTGTAAAAGTATTTATCTAAGCTAGCACGAACGCCCGGCAAAGCCCGGTAATAAAGTACGCTTAAATATGATATTTTTATTCTTGCAGATATCGCATATATTATTATATAGTTAATGTTCTATCGATTTTTATATGTTATAAAGCTGCGATTTCAAAAATAAAAAAATATATATCTATATGACTTGAGCGCATTAGCTTGAATCGAAACCGAAATAAAAACTTATGAAAAACAAATTATATATATATATATATATATATATATATATATATATATATATATATATATATATATCTAGCAAAAGTACCAGTCGTTGACTGGGTTTAAAAACAGCCTACAGAAAATGGACTCTGATTTATGAAAGTATGATAGGTTATCAAAAGGAAGGATTGTAAAGAGATAGCTCCGAATTTGGGGGTATCAAAACCAAAGCAAAATATGATGAAAGTAAAAAATAAAATAGATAAACCCCATAATTTATTATACCATACCTGTTCACACTGAAACACTTATCACAATATTCTGTGGATCTATATTAAAAAAAACTTGTTAAACTTTGTGACATATTTCCATTCTATGGAGGTCAGGCACGAACGAACACCCTACAATTTTATTATACCATATTTCTTCAAACTGAAACATAATTATCAAAGTATAATTACGCAGATAGATATGAAAAGTCTTTATTAAAGTTTGCGCCTATTTCCATTCTATGGAGGCCAGGCGCGAGCGCAAACCCCACAATTTTATTATACTATCCCTATTTAAGTTAAAACATACTTATCAAAGTATTATTATGTACATCTACAGGGTGGTCAAAAAGTCAGGTAACATGTTAAAGGTAGAAAAAACAATATGATCCATTATAATCTCTATTCGTTTAATATTATTTGTTTAAATATTTGAGTGTTACCCCTCCTGATTTCTGGCTTTGGGGCTATGTAAAGGATAGCGTTTATGGCAAGAAGCCTGATACAATAGCGCCTTTAAAGTTATTTATTGAAGAGGAGATTGCGCGGATATCAGCTGACATGATTACACGTGTTACACAATCAGTGGTTAATCGCTTCCAGCGATTGATAGAGATAAATGGACGACAATTAACAAAATAAACATATTTCATGTTTGTTTCATTTTATATTTCAATGTATGGTACTTAAATATACGTGTATTGCTAATATCGTTTTTCTTTAAAATGTTACCTGACTTTTTGACCACCCTGTATATCAAAAACACTTGTAAACGTTTTTTTTTTTTTTTAATTTTTAAATTTTTTATTTCCATACTTTGTGGACCAGGCGCGTACACAGACCCCACAATTTTAATGAATCATCATTATGCCAGATCAAATATACCCATTCCTGTGTCTCGATACATCTTCTATCATTATATGTGATCAGTTTTCTATAATAGTCAACCATATAGGAGCTTATTTGTGACCAGACACACACACACGGACGTTCAGCTATATATATATATATATATATATATATATATATATATATATATATATATATATATATATATATATATATATATTGTTTTGTGTACAGAAAGTTGTTAGATGAGACCAATGACTTGTCTCATCTAACAACTTTCTGTACACAAAATATTAATACGCTCTTACATTTCGGATTTTCCTTTTAATTGAGCACTCTGCTGGATTTCTTTTTTAAAAAAAAACTAATCGTATATATATATATATATATATATATATATATATATATATATATATATATATATTTCTTTTATTAGGGGTACACAGTTACATATGGTCGCTACAAATAGCCATCTGCTTCAGTCTGAAACAGATGTTTGACTGAAACAGATGGCTATTTGTAGCGACCATATGTAACTGTTTACCCCTAATAAAAGAAATATTCCGCTCTTTTTATTGAGCACTATTTAACAACCTCGTTGTCTTCATTAGTTTTGACTTTTGAACACATCTGAATATATATATATATATATATATATATAACTTGAGTTCTTTCAGGTATAATCACAAAACCGGAACCAACACTTATGAACAATTCTTTAATAAAAGTATTTATAAAAGAAAAATAGATGATTTAAGTGCCATCAGTTATAGTCGAAACCGAAACCAAAACTTATGAAGAATTCTTGGTAAAATTATTTATAACAAGAAAGAGAAAAACATAATTAAGCGACCCGGATGTAAGCGTGACACACAAAAGAACACACGTTATCATGTTAATATATAAATAATAATTAGCGGGACCTGTGGAAATTCCACAGGGGACTCATTCATATGTAATATATTGATGTTGGCATTCTGTAATGTTCAACATAAATGGAGACACAGATATTATTGTAGCTATTTTGTTAAAACTTCAAAATTATTTATCTAAGCTAGCAGAGACGCCTGGCATAGCCCAGTCGTAAAGTACGTTTAAATATGATATTTTAATTCTTGCAGATTTCATATATATATATATAGTTAATGTTCTATCGATTTTTATATATCAGAAAGTTGCTATTTCAAAAATAAAAATATATATCCATATGACTTGGATGCATCAGCTTGAATCGAAACCGAAACCAAAATTTATGGAAAATATATATATATATATGTCACCCCCCCCCCAATTTTTTTCATTTTTTTTATCTAAATATTTTCAAAATAGACTTCGTAGCCTAGTAAGTGATGTCCTTTCCGCTTTCCTGCAACCTCTTTTTCACAGAAGAGACGTTGCGAGACTGCTTCTGCTTTATCGTTATTTTCATGCCAAGTGCTCGTCTGAGCTCCAATCTATGACTAATTTATGACCTGAAAGTTTCATCTCTCTGTTGCAGATATTAACGTTATGAGACTCTAAGAAAACAACCCTTGTGATGAACGTAATCAGAAGCAGAGATGTGTTATTGAATTCCTCAATAAAAAAATGAACCAATCAACATTCATTGGCGCTTGTATGGCGTTTATGAAGCCGATGTAGTTGACGCTAGCATAGTTAGGAGATGGGTTCGTCGATTTCAGAGTTGTGACAAAGATGTGAATGACAAAGCGCACTTCAGACGCCCTTGAATAGCCAGCATTCTTCGCAAAAAAAAGTGCATTGAGAATGGCGATGACTATGTAGAAAGATAAATTCTGGGGCACAAAAGGTCACTCGTTTTTAATAGTACTGTACGAGCCTTTTTCAAGTCTCACACAAAACACACATTCATATTTCAAGCTGTCATATAGATACGTGCACACACGCAAACACGAACGCACACATGGACGACGTCACTTCCGTTTTCTAAGGAAATACACATGCGCAAAAGACACTCCGGAAGCGAGTATAAAACATGGAGACAAGCTGTTTCTAACCCCTTTTAGGACCAACTCTCAACGAGAGAAGTTGGGCTAACAAGCCGCCGCCGTTTCGGCGCGCGCGCACGCGTACCTCACGCCAACTTCCTACTATGTATGGGGCACGAGCTAATGACTGTATGTATACATTCTCCCTCTTTCTCTCTCCATCTACTACTGGTCACTAAGAACACCTTCGCGTAGCTGACTACTAACTGATGACAACTCTTATATCCTCTTCTTTGTCTACACGCTGGACTACCATTCTCAATTTTCCTATAACATTTATTTCTCTTCCCACGCGCGAACAAACAATAGTGACCCGAACTTGAGATGAAAACACATTTCCTTTTCTTGCTACAACACAAGTCCTGCAACGAACATTGGTTACATACGCGTGGACATGTTATAACTAAAACGTTCATTTCTTTCAACAGCAAATAAACGACGTTTATCTTATCCATTAATTGAGTCTTTGTTTCCTTCGATTCCCATTCGTTTCATTATTCTTTTGTAACGGGATTGGGGTATTTATATATCCTAGTCCCCTACAGTACTACTCCCGTCTTGATAGCTCTTCAACTTTTTTTAGTTAAAAAAATAGGACGCATTACGTTTGGAACGACCTTTGCATTTCTTTGGATTTACGAAAAAGTTTCAAAAGCTTCAATAAATTCTGTTATTGTCGTCCCTTGTCCTGAATGAAACGCTTCAAAAAGGAAAACAAAAAAAAATGTCCTCAAAATCTAGAATGCAGAAGTGCCCTTTTTCCGAATTTCTTTTCGATGTTCATGTGACAAATAGTCACACTAAAACCAACATGGCTGACACCATGGCGCATTAATTCGGTTAAATTAATGCTGAAAAGTTAAAAGTTAGAAATAGAAAAGAATAAATTGCCACTAACTGTCTCTTACTTACACACATACGCGCGTACACGCGCTTGCGCGTGTACACACACACAGTACCCCCCACAAACACTACACACAGAGAAACACAGAAACACACACACGCACACACATTCACGCACAAAAAAGTTTAGCCAATTAAAGCTAATACATTGGTCTCCGTGTATTATTTACATGTTTCTAGAAGATTTCGAGAAAATTCTGAAATAACTAAGCAAAAGGTTTCCGCGCGTTAAAAGTATACGAGCCGGTGGATAATTTAATTTTACTTATTTACTATAATAAATTATTTGTTCTTTTTATTTACTTATTTATTTATTTATTGCGATTTCTCGATTGTTAAATATACTACAATTTTACCCAGCAAACAAATAAGAAAATCTGATCTAGTGAAGACTAAAAACATATAGATATATTAAAAAAAAAAAAAAAAAAAAAAAAAAGTGCGTATGTCGTCGCTTCCCAAATTGGCAGCAGAGTGAAAGACGATCGCCACTAAAATCCATTAGCCAAAGAACAAACGAGAGAAGTTACGGATATACACTCAGGTGGGGGTTTGGGTGGGGCATTAACTTGATGTTACCCGACCGTTGAGCAAAGAACCAGCATTTAGGACGTGTGTGCCAATTCAATATCAGCGTGCATGCATAACAGAGTGCATATCTGTCTCAGTTTACTTTCCTCCCCAAGAGGGCAAAGTTAGACACAAGGTCATTCTTTAGTGAACAAGATATACGAAGGTCGTTCCAAAAGAAGTGCATCCTAATTTTTTTTTTTTTACTAAGAAGATGTAGAAGAACTACAAAGAGAGGAGTGGTACCATTAAAACGATCGATCTTTTGTGCGCCAGAATTTATTTTTCTACATAGTCACCATCATGCTACAATACACGTTTGTGAGCGATGGAGTGGTGATTGTGCATGGGCGTCTGGAGTGTACTTTGTCATTCACACCTTTGTCACTATTCTGAAATCGACGAACCCATCTCCTAACTGTGCTGGCATCAACTGCATAGGCTTCATAAACGTCGTACAGGCGCCAATGAATGTTGATATATATATATATATATATATATATATATATATATATATATATATATATATAGTGAATAAATGTAAAAAAAATTATATTCCAAAATTAATAATGTTTACCATCTTATAATTTATTCCTTTAATTCAGTTGACATTTACATTTATGTAATTACATTGAGCTTCTTAAATAATGATTTACATTTATGTAATTAAATTGAGCTTGTTAAATAATGATTGGTATATATTATATGAAAATATATTTCTGCATATATATATATATATGTATATATATATATATATATATATATATATATATATATATATATATATATATATATATATATATATATATATATATGTAACTCTTGGTTTGTTCGTAATTAATAGTCTAAATAACCACTGGACGGATGGCTTCCACATTTTCGTATATGTTTACTGTACCCATGCGTGTTTCTATATATCTCTTTTTAATTATAACATTATACTTAATTTTTCTATAATAAATAGGTGGTTTTCTTTGTACTGATGGGCCATTTTTTTTATTTGGGGAAAATTATTTCACACTGCGTACCGTCACGTGACATCACTAAACGGAACTTTTATATACCAAATTGACTTTTTTCGTTTGAAAATGGAATTATTTCTCTTTCGTTTATATATATATATATATATATATATATATATATATATATATATATATATATATATATATATATATATATATATATATATATATATAAAGTACAATTGTTGAATGTTATTCTCTTGATTATATTTGTTTGGGAGAAGCACAATTAAAAAAAAAAAAAGATTAAAACGGAGCGAAATTTAAATTTCCATTCCATTTTTACAACAATCCAGCGCGTAATTCGCAAGTTTTATCATAAGTTAACGAGCAACCCATAAAAATCTGGTAACTGAGTGTCAAATCTGCTTAAAATATTGTAAAAAAAAAAAAAAAAAATAGAACCTCTTCCTAACATACTGGCAATAATTTAGTTCCGTCCTTCCCTTGAGTGTTCTAATAAGAGGGGTTGATTTACTAGGATCTGTATTAGAAGCTGAGCAAAATTATTTAATTGTTGAATTTTTTAAATTTTGGTTAAATTTGTTAGTTTGCAATCGCTAAAAGCCCACACAAAAATTGAACAAAAGATAAAATTAAAAAGAATGGTACTCATGCAGAATTTACCCCCACCCCCCACCCCACACACACCGGATTCCAATTAGTTTAGGGTTCGACCGGCCATCGTGGTCACCGAATTCAGCCGAGTGAGCGTTGCCCAAATAATTCTCACTTTTACAAATATTTTTAACAAATAAATGTTATCAAAGTAAAGATACCGAGAAATTGTCAGTAAATGGCTTAGTTATTTTTTTCGTTTTTTACCCATCCGCAAATTCTATTAAAATAAAAGTCGATAAAAGTCGTTATTTAAAAAAAAAATTTAAAAACAAATGTCTGTAAAAGTGAGGCACGAGGCAGTATTAATAAATGTTTAGTAATTTTTCTTTTAATATTCATAAAGAGTAAAACTTTTTTCAAAATAAATAATGTGACAAATAATCGTTTAGATACTACGACAACGTCAGTAAATAAAAAAAAGTGTTACGTGCGCTTGCGTCAGAAAAGGAGCGATGCGTGTTTTTTATACTGGTCGCCATGGAACTCAACGACCAAGGAGTACCAAATTCTGTTTTCAAAAAGAAACGTTTACTACCAACTTTCTTTAAAAAAAAAAACTTTCACCTAACAATTTATGGCAAAAATAGCGACCCATAAAAATCTGGGGTGCTTCTACACTTTATTGCCGAAATTGGAGACGCCATTTTTTTTTCACGCACTTGCTATCCAAATCTAGGGGAGACATCATTATATGGCCGAGCGATTGCTTCCAGAAAGGGAAAGAATACATTTATCAAAATTAACATTTATAACTTCCGGAAACGTTAAATTAAACTAAAATGATCATTTATTACTTCCAGAAACTTGGTAAACCGATATTACGGGAGAAAATGAATCTTGACAATTCAAAAAAATGTTTAAAATTATTTATTTGTTCGAAAAAAAAAACAAAAAAAAAACTATTTTATAAAAGTCCAATGTTGCTTTAAAAGTAAATAAAGAAGGTGAAAGAGAGCATATATCCGTAATGTTTAATTGGAAATGTTTCGATTTAATTGATGAGAACAGGAAAGTTTTTCATGGAACAATTTTTTAAATTTTTTTTTAATCACAAACAGAAAATTGAAATGACATATTTATAATAGTTTAACCTGGGCGAGCGCCATTTGAAAACCAAAACAAAGCCAAAACATTTATCATTTTTTTTCCGTTTGTGTGTGTGTGTGTGTGTGTGTGTGTGTGTGTGTGTGTGTGTGTGTGTGTGTGTGTGTGTGTGTGTGTGTGTGTGTGTGTGTGTGTGTGTGTGTGTGTGTGTGTGTGTGTTTTGTTTGTTTGTTTTTTTTTTGTTTTTTCGAACAAATAAATAATTTTAAATATCTTTTGAATTGTCAAGATTCATTTTTCTCCAGTAATATCGGTTTACCAAGTTTCTGGAAGTAATAAATGATAATTTTAGTTTTAGGGAGTAATAAATGTTAATTTTGGTAAATTTATTCTTTCCCTTTCCGGAAGCAATCGTTCGGCTATATAATGATGTCTCAACTAGATTTGGATAGCAGGTTTGGGAAACATTGATTTAGATTATTTCCCTACTTGATAATACAAATTATCAATCTTTATCTAAAATCTGCAGAAACATATTTCCATGTTTATTTTTCATGTATTTGAACTGAACAAAAATTATATTTAAAAATAGTGAATTGAAGTCGTCGACTGATAATTCTGTCAATCAGAAATCGTCACCATTATTGTTTGAAACACTGTGGTATTGTAAATTTGGATTTTCGCCCTGACTTAACAAATTCTCGTTCGCCAGTTGTTATGGCCGCTGATTAAAAAAAATAACACGGACGCGGACATCAGCCGAATGTCAAATTTGTGGTAGAACGTAGTACCGGGTAGCTGAGAGTAATTTCTCTTGCAATTCACTCTCGCTCCATGTTACTAGCAATAACCATGGGGTGTTGAAGTATTCATTTGTCTCCACAACAAATGGACTTGGTCCGATATTCCTTCGGTTCTATTTGTCATCAGTTTGCTGTCCTTTCTCACTCGTTTTAACTCCAAGAGAGTGGCAAAATTAGACAAAATACAAGGCCCACCTTAAAATTCAATACAATTTTTATTAGTTCCTCGTTGCAAAAAAGAATGCACGTTTTGCCCCTGAAAAAAAAAAGCTGTTAACAACCCAGAAAGGTGATAGTCTTTTGTCTTCAACAGGAACTGGAAGCAGGTTCATCTATCTTCGAAGATCGGTGATTACAGCCGTTTGAAGGGGGTTGATATAATGCCTTCTGATAAAACGATTCAATTATCTTCATTTCATCACATAAATTAATATACGAAAGTATAATTTTACGCGTAAATTTTAAGCATTTACTTCAGCAGTGCTCAATACAAAGGTAGAGCTAGGTAGTAAGTTATAAAAATATATATGGAAATTAAACTAGGCAGAATAATCCGCGTTACATTCTCGTGAGAATTCGTCAGACGAGAATGAAACGCGGAATATTCTGTGTAGCGTTATTGCCATATGTATTTATAACTTTAGATATATATATATATATATATATATATATATATATGTATATATACTAAGTTATTTTATAACTTACTATATATATATATATATATATATATATATATATATATATATATATATATATACATATAGTAAGTTATAAAATATATATGGCAATTAAACTACACCGAATATTTCGCGTTTTTATTCTCGTCTGACGAATTCTCACGAGAATGAAACGCGGATTATTCTGCCTAGTTTAACTTCCATATATATTTTTATAACTTACTACCTAGCTCTACCTTTGTATTGAGCACTTCTGAAGTCATATTTCATTAAATAAAATTAACGTTTTTTGTCTATTAATTCTATTTTCGATCCTTTTCTAACTTCTGAATAACAGTCTTCATTTCTGGCGGGAACTGACTGATGTAATCACCATATTTATCATAAATCCGAGTACTTTTCAATCCTTCAGGATTCATCGTCAGGGATAAATTATTCTAACTAGTTTTTAACAATTTATAATCCCCCCATTGGTTAATTGGTTTCATTTAATGAAATATGCCATGGAGAAAAAATGCCGTGTGTGTGTATACATATATATATATATATATATATATATATATATATATATATATATATATATATATATATATGTGTGTGTGTGTGTGTGTGTGTGTATGTATGTATGTATGTATGTATGTATGTATGTGTGTGTGTGTGTGGATTCCAGACGAATATATATATATATATATATATATATATATATATATATATATATATATATATATATATATATACTTCTCTTTTTTTATTCGTTTAGAATTCATGTCTACATGCTTCGATAATTACAGCATCGCAAAAAATGTTATATATGTATATTTCAGCATATATATATATATATATATATATATATATATATATATATATATATATAGCAAATGGTTTTCGTTGTTATTATAGTTTGTGTCGTTGATAAGTTGATACACGTTATTCAAAGAGAAAGAAATCTCGAAGGAGAACGAGACACTGCGAGATAAGGTTCGCCATTATTGAAGCGGATTCGGTATCAGATTATTCTTATTTATACACGAAAAAAATAATATATTAAAAGCGAGAGTAATCTGGGAACATTTGCGTCCCAAAAAATGCATCGTCTCTCTCTCTCTCTCTCTCTCTCTCTCTCTCTCTCTCTCTCTCTCTCTCTCTCTCTCTCTCTCTCTCTGGTATCATTTACTTTGCCGTCGTTTACTTCGTTTAATACAGGTTAATCAGAAAGTGTTGCATCAGTGTGGCCATCTGTTGAATCCTGGCTCATTTGTTTTAATTAGAAAAAAAGCGAATTTTCAGAGCCAGTTATTACAAATTGCCGCTAGCGTATAACGCAATGCTCTTTGTCTAAACAAATAGAGCTTAGGCGTTTGGACAATGTTTAATTAGTGAAATTTCACAGCATCTAAATAACGTAATGATTAGAATCGCTGACTGTGGACTTGGCGGTCCAGTTTCGACCCTGCCGTAAGGTAATTGCTAATATAGCATCACTGAAGAGCTGTGATACAGCGAAACTGTCACTCTGTTGATAACTACAGATATATATATATATATATATATATATATATATATATATATATATATAGAGAGAGAGAGAGAGAGAGAGAGAGAGAGAGACAGACAGACAGACAGACAGACAGACAGACAGAGATAGGGGTGAGTGAAAGGTTATTTGCGGCCACCGCTCCACTCCAGTGGGTCCATCGGTAGAACTGTTGACTATCAATGCGATGGTTCTAGGTTAAATCCTCAGTTTGGGAGTTGTGATGTAACGAAACCGGAAGCGACATTTTTTTTAAATTAAGGCTAGACAATCTAAAGGAGAGGATAACTTTCAAAAATATCGGCGAAAAAAGTGCCCTCCCCCCGTAGAAAAGTGCCTAGTTGAAGGGGAAGATATTTTTAGCCAATTTTTCGATATTTATCGTATGAAGAGTCGAACTTTAAAACGATACTGATCTTGGTAAAATCCGTCGCCTCTATTGAAAGTATAAGGCAGACATGCAAACAGACATATATACATACATTTATATATTGGTAACTAAAAATTTTCGATCAAAACTGATGAAAAGGCTTGCCCTATCTCTGAATAACCTTTATGCAAAATTTCAAATATTTAGACCAGAAATTGTCTAAGTAATTTGGAAGAGACCGCAGAAGTTTTAAAACTTTGACCCCTATTATGATCCCTTAACATTTAGTGTTTTGGGCTCAAATCAAGTTATTAAGTTAGATCCATGTCCAAGGAACCTATATCTAAAAGTTCAAGTGCGTAGACCCAAAATTGTCGGAGGAATTTGGTAGAGTTCTCAAAGGTCAAATCGTTGAACTTTGACCCCTTACTCGGCAAATTTCTGGCCAAAAACCAATCACATCGATTTTCCCAAATTTCAGTACCCTGTATATCAAATTTCGAATCTGTAGGCTTAAAATTGACAGAGTTATTGCGTAGGGAAATGTACACACACACACACCCATGTTCACTTTTATAGATATATAGAATATATATATATATATATATATATATATATATATATATATAAGATATATATATATATATAAGATATATATATATATATATATATATATATATATATATATAGAGAGAGAGAGAGAATATATATATCTATAGAAGATATATATATATAATATATATATATATATATATATATATATATATATATATACCTCTGTGTAGCTACTGGTTAAATAATATTACTAAACTGCTGATATTTCCTTTTGTTTATAATGGCCTATTCCAAGCTTTTTTTTTCCTTTCATTATTACCATCGATTATTAATAAACAGAGAGAGAGAGGGGGAGAGAAGGTGCAAGTAATAGATATCGTATAAAGTAAAAGCAGGAGTATCAAACAGTATATAATGGATGAGGGCGAGAGTGATAGATAGAAATAAAAACAGAGTTACTTGATGATTGTTTTCGAACATAAATCAATCCCCAAAATGAGAAATATTTTATATGATTATACTATATAGGAAAAGACGCCTTGGATAACCCAACGTGTATTGACTTTTTTGAGCTTTTGTATATGTTAGGGAAACCTATCTAAAAATGAACTCGTCCACACCTAATAAATACGGTTATCAGCTCAGAGCGTGTGTGGTGGTGGTGGGGGGGGCTACAGTGAGTGGCACTCTAATTGAAGTTTCGACCGCGACAGAAATTGGGCACTCCCTGGAACCCTTTAGCTGTTGGACTGAGGCAAATGTTGTGGGTAGCCCTACGAGGTCCACACTCCCAAGCCCTGCCACTCGGCTTTCGAGAGGAGCAAGTTTATCGCCTGTTGTCTGAGCTGTCCTCACCGTGGAATGCCGATGGGTCTTCTCAGACTTATTGTTGCATGACTAGAGTATTTATATCTTAAAAGTGTTGGCCCATTCATCCCACCTTCCGATCTTGTGTCACATCCTTTCGCGATGGGAGGAAAGTAGAGGGCCACAGTGACCGAGTCGGAGAGATGGCGGGAGATCGTACTCTCGTTCCCGGGTTATGTATGCATAACGTTTTACCAAGAATATACGATTCAACTTGATATCCGCGTCCGTGTTATTCTTTCATTAACCATTAATCATAACAAGTGGCGAATGGGGATTCGAGAACTCACAATAGAAATTTGAAATTGAAATATCATATCATAATAATAAAACAATATTGTTCCAATAACAACTAAGAAAAAAGAATAGTATTCCAGATAAGCATGTGAGGATTCATAAAGAAAGTAATAAAACTCCCAACCGGATGTTGACTTGACAGCTGTCACAGACAAAGTGTGTAAACTTGTCACTGCGCATCGGCTCCACACACCCATTTATTCAAAAGGAGAAAAATAATTAGCCAATGGGAGCTGGCGCGCTAAAAATAAGATTTAACAACCAAAGTGTTTGTGAGAGTCGGCAAGGAGAAATATAAACCCAGGATTTTTGTAAACAAGAAAAGAAAGAAACACGACACCAAAGAAACAGTTACTTCGCTGTCGTCATAAAAGCCGAAAATACTCCTCTCTGTGACCGTTATTCGACTAAAAAAAACAAAAAGGAATAAGTACTTTTTTATGAACATTCTCATTTTTTCCTCTGTTCTTTCCAACACCTTACTTTGTAACATTTTGAAAGATGATGACACATGAAAATGAACTTTTTTGAACATGCACATTCAATCTAGTCTTTTATTGTTGATAAACGTTATTCAAAAGCTAATTTCATGCTTTTTTATGTTGTAATACACGAAACAAGCTATAAGCATTGCCAAAAGGAACTGGAAAGGTAAAAACGAACAGATTCGGACGTCAGATTATTAGAAAAAGAAAAACGAAAATCTACCAGTAACTCTATGGAAAGTTATTATTCTTTGGCAGCTCTCTCTCACACACACACACACACACACACACACACACACACACACACACACACACACAGTTGCTAAATGATGAAAACGATTTCTTTTTACAGTGAAAAGATCTTAAAGAGAAGGCTTTTTGTCTCTCACCCTTATTTAAAAAATGGGTTAAATAAACTTTATACGTGTTAAACCGAATTTTTGAAAGACTTTCATATACGTTATATAACGTTATTAACGTTATATACTAGGTGCATCTAAAATCGGATTGTTTTAGTAGTTTCTCGAGTGTCCGTGGAATCATTTTAACATTAAAATAACCAGTTGGATGTTAAGACATATGATATCCGGGGTGTGATTCTATAAAAATACCAGAACATACTTAAAATTGGAATACTTCTCTTTATGTTACAAGTGTATATGTTCATCCGTCCACATTAAAAAAAAGCCTAAATTCCGCTTTGTTTCTAAAAGACATACGTATATAAAGACATTATGGAAGACCTAGCGATAATTTTCAGGCAGATAATGAAAACGCAGCTTGATCACCAACAGAAGACTGAAGAAGATACGCTTCTTCAACAGCAAAAATAACAGGAACGTATGCTACAGCAATAACAAGAACAACATGGACGTATTCTACAACAACAATAAATCTTGGAAGAAAATTGTTTCTTAACAGACAGAATAACAGGCGAGGTCCTTTCGATTACAACAACAGCAAGATGAAAATTGACGTCTTCAACAGAAACAACAGGAAGAATTAATTACTAATGCACTAAGTAAAAACAGACTTAATGAAAATAACATAACGTTTCCCACAACGCAATTTGGAATTCTATTGAGACATTCACTTATCTTTCTTACGAAGAGGAACATTTTAAATTTTCTATAGGAGATACGCATATCTTTTTACGATGGACTGTGAGAATTGGTCGAGCGTTTAAAGGAAGTTGAGAACAGCAGAACATAGTAAGCTTGTCGGTTATATTCTACATAAGAAAACAAGCTAATTACAATTCTCTGAAGCAATTAAACTTTTGTCTGGGTTATTTAGCCCAAATACAGCTCTTTTTCATAAAAGATGAAAGTGTTTCAACTTGTTAAAACGATATAACGAGTATTATCTTACATTTGTGTTCATTATATATTATATATTGTGACGACTTTCGATTGTACAGAATTATCAGCCGACGATTTCAAATGCTTAATATTCACCCAAGGATTTGTCTACGCTAAAAACCTGGAGATAAGACGTAAAGTTATATCGAGATACGAAAGTGAAAAAGGTCTCACGCTAGAAAAACTGGCCGAAGATTGTCACAAGGTAATCAGTGTAAAAAGCGATTTTAGAAATATTGAAGAGTTTGGTGTATTATATATTAAAAGAAGTACAAACCAAAAAATAACTTCCTGTGATAGGAAGAGAAAACAAAAAGTATGCCCATCCAACATTTAAAAAAAGATAGTTGTTCCTTTCAAAAACAAAAAAAATATCCCCAAACTAATGCGGTCGTTGTGGGGAACAACATTGGTCGACATTATACCGAAATAAGACTTGTAACAATTTTGACAAAATTGGTTCTAAGCTATGTACTGTAGAAATAAAAAATAATGGAAACAATAGTCAAGCTAATGAAAAAGCAGATAAAAATCTATGAAAATATGTCGTAGTCAACATCCTAAATAAAGCATATTATCGTGTATAATTTAAAAATAAATCAATGTATTTATGTATAAATTTGGAAAAAACTGCAGAGTCATCTTCCGGAAGTGACGTAATTTCTCTTGAGTGGTTGTAGAGGAGGAGGAGGAAATAAGCACGATTATATTGCTTTTAAAGGTGCTTTTGAGGCCTCCAGGGATTACCAAACCTTTTTTCAGGTGGGGATAGAGTGTGAGGGAGTTGTGTCCGTTTTGTTGTCACAAGGCAATTCTCCCACGCATTTCCCCCATCTTTTTGGTTAAGTATTAGTTAAAATGTGATTTCCGTCCAGATTATGTTCATGGCAGTAATCACACAAAAGGGAGATGAGGTCGTTGGAATGCTAAGAACAGATACTACACTTTGATCTTAGCTACAAGACCAAGTAACCGTAATATGGAGTAGTTTCCTCACTAGCATTATCTTCTATTAAAAAATACATGAAAATATTTACGATGTACGGACCTTTTTATCATCAATCTTCACACATGGAGAAAATCAACGATAAAAAAGGGAGTCAAAACAGTATGTGCTGTAAATGGAGATAAAATAAAATTTGAAGATGAATTAACACTGTAGTATTGGGAATCCCAGCTTAATTAAAAGTAACAAGAAACAGTAAAAAAGAAAACGAAGTAGTAGTAAACGAAATAGTAAAGTGAACAAATAAATAATAAATAGAAGGACGCAAAAGCCTATCTTTAACAACCCTACCCGTAAGATTAAATGTCGTCACAAAAAAAATTAAAAGCTTGCGTCCATAGAAATTCTGAAAATCTTTTTCGGTACTGACTGGATGGAACGGTTTAATTTGTGGGACCAACTAATAAATAAATTTTGCGAAAAGGTGTAAAATGCGACTATGGGCACTTTTACGCCGAGTACGAAAGACCAGTAACAGCACAAGTACCGGTCGCAACTCAGGTTTTATCCGTATTTGAACATTACCTACTTACAGCAAACGTCACTCAAGGATATTAGGTCCAGCAAATTAATAGTAACCAAACTGTTGTTATTCATTTGCTTCCCCACTGAGCAAATTAGACACAATGCCGTTTTTTAATGTGGAGAGAAGGGAGGGGAGGGGGAGAAGGGACCAGCTCACCCAAGGGGGGACTGGTAGTGACAATTGGTATGAAGGGTTTCCCCTACATTGACCAAAACTGATTGCCTCAAGAGCAATGGTCTGATATGTGGGGTTGACCCCACGTATGGTCTTTGATTGCAGCATCTGTTGGAAGAGATACTACACTTTGATTTTTGATCCCCGAGTCAAGAAGGCTGCTGGGCGAATGTTTTCCAAACTTGTTTTCACAATAGGGAAGTCCTATCGAGCCGTTTTACTCAGTGGCTTTTCAAAATAAACAGTTCATCAGGTTGGCGGCACTAGCGGAAACCCCTTGGGGTAGTACCATTCTTCTTAAGATGTGTTATTACAATCGGAGTCTTATGTTGGTTTACTGACTTCGTATTACTTCTGAGTCTGCTGACGAAAAGTTATCAATTGCTTTACCAAATTCTTGCAATTAATTCCACGCGAATATACGTAGAAGTTGTTACAAGTCTATCATATAACGCCGAACCGGAATACACCATCAACTGGCTTACCGACAGAAACCATTTTTGCCATAAAAGTGGAATCTGTGTTTTACAAATTAATTCCTTAGCATTTCAAGAACACGTTAGGCCGAAAATTTTCAATTAAACGATTTCTTCCAGCTCAGATGTTTTTTATTTAAAAAAAATATATACGCCATACTGGGAGGAGGATACGATCATTAGGTGTCTCGGGCAAATGATGTATATAATACATAATATAAAGGCAAAAATGACATATTAATCAATTAAAAAAAAACATAAAATTGGGTCACGTAAACACACAAGATAAAGTGGAAGACTGATCGCGGTCATCTGCGAGACGTTTGACCTCGCCCCTCCCCCTCAATATATGCCCGAACAATGAAAATCGGGGAGAAAAAGGAAATTTACTAAATCCTTAACAATTAATTTCAAAAAGAGAATATATTAAAGGGAAATAAGAAACCCTTTCACATAGTTAAAGGCTTGTGGGGGGTAGTTAAGGAAACCTACCTACGAGTACACTCGCTCACAGTTAATAAATATGTCTATCAGCTCGGATCGTGTGGAAGTAATCCACTAATTGCTAAGCAACTTGATGGCGAAAGTTGATGACATTTTCAATAGGATGCCAATATACATGGCATGGTTGGAAACGATGGACAGAAAAAAAAGGGCGAGAGCTCGACAAGTATCTGTTGACATTAGACGCGACTATCTTATATTCTGTGTGGAAGCAATAACCATGTACACCGAGAATATACGATTCGACTTGATATTCGCGTTCGTGTTATTCTTTGATTAACTATCGACCATAACATAAGTTTGAGATTTTCACTTGGCCTTTTGGTCAAGATGAAAGTGTAGTATCTGTTCCGGCAGATACTGCAAGCTATGACTAGCTATGACTAGCAAAGACCAGATGTGGGGGCAACCCCACATGCCTGACCTTTAACCAACTCCCATTTCCCACCTCTCGGGAGCTGGTCCCCTTTTTCCCTTCCCCCTCCCTTCACTCCTCACATTAAAAATCGGCCTTGTGCTTAATTTGCTCGGTGAGGGAGCAAATAAATACCATCTGTTCCGGCAGATACTGCAAGCAAAGACCATATGTGGGGGCAACCCCACATATAAGACCTTGGTCAATGTAGGGGAAACCCTTCATACCAATTGTCACTATCCAGCTCCCCTACTCCCCGGGGAGTTGGTCCCCATTTCCCCTTCACTCCTCACTTTAAAAATCGGCCTTGTGCCTAATTTGCTCGGTGGGGGAGCAAATAAATACCATCTGTTCCGGCAGATACAAAACGCCTGGCCTTCCGGACCGGGATCACAGTGTAGTATCTGTTCCGGCAGATGCTGCAAGCTATGACTAGCTATGACTAGCTATGACTAGCAAAGACCAGATGTGGGGGCAACCCCACATGCCTGACCTTTAACCAGCTCCCATTTCCCACCTCTCGGGAGCTGGTCCCCTTTTTCCCTTCCCCCTCCCTTCACTCCTCACATTAAAAATCAGCCTTGTGCCTAATTTGCTCGGTGGGGGAGCAAATAAATACCATCTGTTCTTCAGATACTGCTAGCTATGACTAGCTATGACTAGCAAAGACCAGATGTGGGGGCAACCCCACATGCCTGACCTTTAACCAGCTCCCATTTCCCACCTCTCGGGAGCTGGTCCCCTTTTCCCCTTCCCCCTCCCTTCACTCCTCACATTAAAAATCGGCCTTGTGCCTAATTTGCTTGGTGGGGGAGCAAATAAATACCATCTGTTCCGGCAGATACTGCAAGCTATGACTAGCTATGACTAGCAAAGACCAGATATGGGGGCAACCCCACATACCTGACCTTTAACCAGCTCCCATTTCCGACCTCTCGGGAGCTGGTCCCCTTTTTCCCTTCCCCCTCCCTTCACTCCTCACATTAAAAATTGGCCTTGTGCCTAATTTGTTCGGTGGGGGAGCAAATAAATACCATCTGTTCCGGCAGATGCTGCAAGCTATGACTAGCTATGACTAGCTATGACTAGCAAAAACCAGATGTGGGGGCAACCCCACATACCTGACCATTAACCAGCTCCCATTTCCCACCTCTCGGGAGCTGGTCCCCTTTTTCCCTTCCCCCTCCCTTCACTCCTCACATTAAAAATCGGCCTTGTGCCTAATTTGCTCGGTGAGGGAGCAAATAAATACCATCTGTTCTTCAGATGCTGCAAGCAAAGACCCTATGTGGGGGCGACCCCACAGATAAGACTTTGGTCAATGTAGGGGAAACCCTTCATACCAATTGTCACTATCCAGCTCCCCTACTCCCCGGGGAGTTGGTCCCCATTTCCCCTTCACTCCTCACATTAAAAATCGGCCTTGTGCCTAATTTGCTCGGTGGGGGAGCAAATAAATACTATCTGTTCTTCAGATGCTGCACTTCAATTTCTTGTTCTCTGTCAGTGGAGGAGAAATTCTTCACAACTGAGACAATTTTTATTTCTGTTCCTTTTCTCCACGTTAAGAAAATGACCCTGGTGTCTAACTCTGTCCCGTGGGGGGGGGCATTGTAAATAGGAACTATCGACCATAACAGTAAAATAATAGATTGGTAGATTACCTCAGCTGATAAAATCGAGACGCTTTCATTCTTAAGATCCTCCCTCTTAACTGCATGAAAAATGCTATTTGAAAATTAAACGTCGAAGACAAAATGATGAACGGACAAAGCATCTATAATATAAATCTTACCTGTCGGTTTAAATGTATGTATGTATGTATGTATGTATGTATGTATGTATGTATGTATGTATGTCTCGCAAATACTTTCGTCAGAAGCGATGGATTTACAAAAAATCAGTATCATTTTGAAGGTCGATACTTCGGACGATAAATATCGGAAAACTGGTCAAAAACATTAATCCCTTTACCCTCGAGAGGGCAGTTTTCCACGGGAAGGCTCTACTTTTTCGCTAACATTTTTTGCAAGTCATTCAACGCTCGCGTTCACGAAGTCGCTTAAAACGCGTTATTTCGACTGCGCGTGACGTCACGACTACGGTAGGCACATCGGTAAGACAGTTTTTTTTTTCGCTTCTTTTTTCCTTTGGCGCGTTACGGGTTCGAGCCAAAAAAAAAAAATAGGAGTAGTACTCCTATTTTTTTTTTTTTTTTTTGCGCTCGTAATTTTCCTACTTTTTTTTTTTTTTTTTTTCAACCAACACCCTTACACACACATCCACTTTCTTTTCCGCCTTCGCGTCACCGGTTCGAGCCTGCCTGCCTGCCTGCCTGCCTGCCTACTACAACTTTTTTCTTTTTGTTTTTTGTTTTCTAAATACACACCTCCCGGGCAACGCCGGGCATCCAGGCTAGTATAAACGTAAGGTGATTGCAGAAAGATTAAGAAAATAAGTTGAAGTTAAGTAAGTCCAGTAATCATTTCAATTTAGATTATGGAAATTAGATGTGATATTTAATGATAAAGTTATAATAGAATGTTAAATTATGAATTAGAATGGTGGGAGAGTCAAGATAGTGCTAGGTATAGATGAATATATAAAATAAAATACGTATCAGGTACGTTTGAAAGCCGAATCACAACGCAATATTACGAAAATAAACAAACTTTGTTAATTTTCGTAATATGATTTGGCTTTCAAATGTACCTGATACGTATTTTATTTTATTCACATTAAATCAACACTTCTATAGCAGAACTCACACCCTTGACATATTAAATAGCGTCTAAGAGAAATGGGATTTAAAATGTAACATGGTGCACATTAATACATTACAAAAACTATTAATTATATATGGTAAAAATAAAATGAAGAAAAATTAAATGAGGAACTAAAGTTGACATATAGTGTGAAAACATGTAAGGAGTGAGCTGGGGAGGAAGAACCTTTTAGCATAGAAAAATTATCAATTCAACAAGTCGAAGAATTAAAAAATGAACATACTAGTCTATATATAAAAAAAGAAAAGGCAAAAATTGAGTATGTTGAATGTCAATTATAGTCTGCATATATCTATAATTTATAGTTTATCTTGATAGCCATCTTATTTCAAACTGGCTGTATTTAAATTTTCTCTTGTGTTTGCATTGTGAAACCAATGCGTTTTTAGTATTGGATTTAATTTTAATGTAGGTAATTATTTTTTATTTATTTTAACAACCCCAGAAATTCAATAAATTACAAAATTTAGATCATGGTGTTTAACACTGTAGTATTGGGAATCCCAGCTTAATTAAAAGTAACAAGAAACAGTAAAAAAGAAAACGAAGTAGTAGTAAACGAAATAGTAAAGTGAACAAATAAATAATAAATAGAAGGACGCAAAAGCCTATCTTTAACAACCCTATTTTTCAATATACCCCATTTAATTAAATAAGGAATTTTCTTAAATGTTAGGTTTTTAATTAAAATACTTAGTAAGTACCTTTTTTTTAATCTGTATTCGCATTTTAAAAAGAATTATGAGGTTAGAGATTCTCAGCTTTATTAAATTTGATGTTGCGCCAATATCAGATTTCATTCCAGTTCTATTATTGAAATGTCCATTTTGGCTAAGATGGCTAAGATGAGGTTTGGTATTTAAGATAGGCTGATTCTGAAGTGTATAATTTTTGGATTATTTAGATTAAAGTCATTGGGAATTTCATTGTTTTAGTGGGTTGTCTTTATTGGGAACTCTGTTACTGTGCAAGCATACGAGAGGCGTGCAATAAGTAATGCTCCTGACCCGCTTCCAGTTGTCTGATCTAGCTGAGAATTTGCATGTGCAATGATTTATATCTCTACGGGTTATGTGGCAAATTACAGCTCTGAACTAATTGTGGTTTATGTTTTACAGGTGTTTGAACTGAGTCAGGTGTGAAATGGAGCCTGTTGAATGTCGAGCAGTGATCCGGTTTTTGTATTTAAAAGGACGCACACCACATGAGACTTTTTGATGAAATGAAAGAAACTTATGGTGATAATGCCCATCATATGACCTTGTAAAACGCTGGCATCGTGAATTCAAACATAGCCGGAAGTCTGTGGAAACAGCTCCCAGACCTGGTCGCCCCCTCCCTTCTGCCATTGATGAGGCATCAGTCCGTCAAGTTAAGGCTGCCATTTAGGAAGATCGGCGCATTACTATTCGCTAAATAGCCCAAGATGTCAAGATTAGTACAGGGTCTGTGGAAACTATCATTCATGACCATTTGCATATGCATAAGGTGTTTGTCAGATGGATTCCCAGATTGTTCACACTATTCCAGAAGCGAGAACGCGTCGAGTGCTCGAGGATAAATTTGATTACGCAGGATGAAACCTGGGACTATCACTATGATCCAGAGACCAAAACCCAGTCAATGTAGTGGAAGCACTTGGACTCACCACCTCCAAAGAAGGCAAGGGTGCAACCCTCCGTTGGCAAGGTCATGTTCACAGTCTTCTGGGACCAGGACGGAGTTGTGATGACAGATTTCCTGACAAAGAGTACCACAATTACAGGAGCCTATTATGCTTCACTTTTGAGGAAATTAAGGGAAGCTATCAAAATCAAGAAACGGGGCAAGATCAGCAAAGGTACCCTCCTTCTGCAGGACAATGCTCCGGTCCACAACTCGCATGTCGCCAGATCAGAAGCACGGGCGTGTGGTTATGAATTCCATCCCCATTCTCCCTACTTTCCTGACCTTGCACCCTCTGACTTTCACCTCTTCCCGGCCATGAAGTTGATTTTGAAAGGAAAGCGTTTCCCAGATGATGCAGCCTTGATTTTTGAAGTCACGTCTAGGTTGGAGGACCAACCTGGGGTGTTCTACAAAAACGGTATCCAGAGCTGCATCAAACGATGGGAGAAATGCATAACTCTGGGTGGTTCCTACGTAGAGAAAGACTAATAACTGTGCCAAGTTTCGTTGCTCTACTGTCATGGGAAGTGGGTTAGGGGCATTACTTATTGCACGTCCCTCGTATACAACATCCTTATGTATGCAATCATTGTTCAGAGGACAAAGCTCTTCATTTCAAAAGTTACAGTTATTTATAAGGAACATATGTAGGGGAGGGTTTGAGCTTTTAATTTTCCTATTATTAGAGAATTGTTTGTGTTAAATTAGGCATAGTTGAGTAAGATATCTTCATAGAATTTTTGTTTAATATTCTACTGTACGTATGTGAGCATTTAAAGGCGTTTTGAAAAATTCCTTAGGTATGTTACTTTTTACGTTTGAGGTAAAAAGTGGATTAAACCATATGGATTTCGTTCGTCTTAATCGGTTATTCTTCTTTTTCTTTTTTTTTTTTTTTTTTGGCTTGTGGTTGGGATTAATATTAGTATTACTATGTTTTGGAGGGGGCTTATTTTTGTCCGGAATACATTGTTTTTTATTATTAGTCTTTTGGGTTATATTATGCGTAATTACTGATTTGAACTTGTTAATCTTAGTGTGTTTTTCTTGGGGGGTATTCTATCTTATCTGCATATCTCGAATTACTTAAGATGGGCGGTACTATAAAATTAATTATTAATTATTAATTTTATAGTACCGCATATCTCAAAAGATCTCAAATCTATCAGCTGACAAAAAAAAACAATTTTCAACTTTTTATAACAAAAATGTTTATGTAATTCGGGATATGTGATAAGACAACACAAAATGAAAAACGATTCTCGGGTTGATCACTCTTGCCGGCTTGATGGTTTTTGGTTCGATCTCGGGTTTGTGGTACGTATTGCTAGAGAATAGAGAGAGAGAGAGAGAGAGAGAGAGAGAGACAGACAGAGAGAGACAGAGAGAGAGAGAGATTAAAATACTGAGTTATAAAAAATACAATATACATATATGTGTGTGTGTGTGTGTGTGTGTGTGTGTGTGTGTGTGTGTGTGTGTGTGTGTGTGTGCACGCATACATGTGCGTATTTGTTCATGACGCACGTATTGTGTGTCGTATCATGATTCAGACACTATTTATACTGTCTGTGTTCCAACTGCCAAGGTTTGCTTTGCCTAATGGGAGTGTTAATGGCCTTTTTATATACCTATTTGCCTTCGCTGCCAAACAAAATTAAAAGAAGCGGTTTCCTACACCCCCCCCCGACACGTTCTCTCCTGTTGAAGCCTCCGTTGTCTCCTGCAGAGACGATTACTGACAGACAGAAACACACACATGGACTTATATATAGGTGCTTTAGCCCAGACTAATCTGAGTCTTGCATGTACACAACACAGAACATGTACACACTAGTAAAGGGCATACACGCACATACACACACATTATGTATACACGTGTACTATTCTAAGGAGATGTTATATGCATAGCTTTCCACTGTTTACTTCAATGCGTGAGTAAAGTTTTGTAGTAAGATATGAAAATATGTATATGTCAATTAAGCTGCACCAAGCCTGGCGATACCCCACGGGGATGAAACGACACGGACGCCTTTGTATACCTTAATTGCCATAAACATATTTTCACCCCTTACCGTCTCTCTCTCCCTCCCTCCCCCTCTCTCTCTCTCTCTCCCTCTCCCTCTCCCTCTCCCTCTCTAAGTTGTCTTAAAAAGAAAATATATGTGTGTGTGTGTGCGTGTGTGTGTGTGTGTGTGAGTGAGTGAATATATATATATATATATATATATATATATATATACATACATACACACACACACACACACACACACACACACACACACACAGCATTCCCTCGAATATCGCGGTAGATAGGGACCGAGACCACCCGTGATATTAGAAAATCCGCGAAGTAAGACAAAAGAAAAATATTTTTACCTTATTTAATTGTTTATATGCTGTTTAAAACCATCTCTGTAATGTTTATAAGCCACCCTTTCCTATATCAATACTAATAGAAAGATTGTAACACTTGTTAGGTTGTACAGTATGCTACTACAGTTCAGTACTGTACATAAATATGTACATAATATTCGATTATCACGACTTTTTATGGATTTATGGTGGAAATCCGCAATATTAATATATTGAAAAACCCGTGATGTAGGGAATCCGTGATATCGAACCGCGAAGTAGCGAGAGATACACACTCTCTGTCTCTCTATTTCTCTGTCTTTGTCTCTCTTTGTCTCTCTCTTTCTCTCTCTCTCTCTCTCTCTCTCACACACACACACACACACACACGTATATATATATATATATATATATATATATATATATATATATATATATATATATATATATATCAAAAATGCTAATTATTAAAAACTAGAAGAGAGTGCTCAATATTATTGCAGAGCAAATATATATTTTATGACCGTTTTATCTGCTTAGTTACACATGTTTCGGTTACTGAAACGTATCAACAACCACCAGACTTTAACAACTTCAACAGACTTCACAGAAATGTTTATTATTATTATTATCATTATTATTATTATTATTATTATTATTATTATTATTTCTGTACAGTCTGATGAAGTTACTGGGTCGTTGATACGATTCGGTAACCGAAACATGTGTAACTAAGCAGATAAAACAGTTATAAATATATATATA
>NC_136513.1:78038457-78058457 GCF_053919585.1 Euprymna scolopes | reverse complement strand
CTCTCTCTCTCTCTCTCTCTCTCTCTCTCTCTATATATATATATATATATATATATATATATATATATATATATATATATATATATATATATATATCTTTTTTTTATTTTTTAAATTTTGTCCTTGTGCCAATATCCTCCATCCGGCAAAAGTTAATTACCAACTCATTGAATTCACTATTCTCTTTGGCCTAATGGTTAGCGTGGAAAACTAATTACCCACCTCACTCTTTCTCACTATTTTTTTTTTAAATTTTTATTTTAACCACGTGGAAGCCATTATTAACATCGCTTCATCCTTGTGGCAATATCCTCCACCCGGATACTCCGGGTACTCCCCGCTAGTTTCGAATAAATGTTGCATTTCGAGTTTATATATACGTGTCTATGTATGTCTAGTGGATACAAAGTATACGTATTTCTGTAATCGATGTTCGTGTACCGTCTAGTGGTTAGAATTATAAGCACCGTTACTTTTCTTTGTATGCGGGGTGTCTGTATGTGTCCATCTATTATGTGTATATTTAATAGTCTTTCTATGTGTGTATGTGGATGTTTTCACATATTCACGACAATAACGAACGGAACAATAACCGGACAGTCTTTAACAATGACGAATAACACCCTTGTCTGCTTGACACATACCTTATTCATTGTCTCCCTCTCCTAAAAATGTATCTAAAACAGTTTTCTTTCGGCTATTTAAAAGAAAGTTACATTTTACTCATATTAAATAAGGTGGTCAAGCAATATAAACATAGTATATAATACATAGACATAAAGAATAAAATTAAATAAAAACTGATTTAGGATAAAATAATTTCGTTTGAGACCGGAAAAAAAAAATTAAAATCAATAGATTTATAAAAAAAAATTTTTTTCATAAACCGATAAACTATATTAGTTAATTAGAATAACATATAAAAGAAACTTTTTAAGTATATAAATTTCTTCTTTTCTTTTTCCCTTTCTTCTTTTTCTTTTTCCCTTTCTTCTCTTTCTTTTGTTTTCTCTAGCGTCCAAAACATTAAACGGACAATTTTTTTTAATGTTATTATTTGAATTTTACGTAGTTAACAAAAAAACGAGATTTGAACGAGATTTTATAACGTATAATTAGGATAAAATAATTTCGTTTGAGATCGGAAAAAAAAAATTAAAATCAATAGATTTATAAAAAAAAAATTTTTTTTCATAGGTGACGCGATAAACTGTATTAGTTTATTAGAATAACATATAACAGAACATTTTTAAGTATATAAATTTCATCTTTTCTTTTTCTTTTTCATTTTCTTCTTTTTCTTTTTCCCTTTCTTCTCTTTCTTTTGTTTTCTCTAGCGTCCAAAACATTAAACGGACAAATTTTTTTATGTTATTATTTGAATTTTACGTTGTTAACAAAAAAAAAAAACGAGATTTGAACGAGATTTTATAATGTATATTATAAAACAGATGAGTATCGGCTGAAGAGAGTTTGATATGGGGATCTAAAACGGTCCCCTATTATCAGGTTTGAAACCGACGGTACCGATGACTTATCTCATCTAAACTTTTCTGATATAGATACAATAACTGACGTTTATACCAAATATATATATATATATATATATATATATATATATATATATATATATTTGGTATAAACGTCAGTTATTGTATCTATATGCAACTCATAGGAGATAAAGCTTGGATAGTTTAATTACTATTATTAGCCAAACAAACTACATTAGATCTCACGGGATATTATGTGTATCACGCCTTGAATTTCTTTGGCAACTTAATCGTGAGCAGTCTCGTAGGCATTCCCCAGTAGGATCGCACAAGGCGATTAGCAATAAATTAACTCCTTCTCGAAGAGAAAGAAAAGGCTGAAAGTCTGGGAGTGTGGATCACCTTAGACTGAACAGAAACATATCTCAGTCCAACAAAGCAGAGCCCCAAAAAACTACAACGGGCTGTTGGACTGATTGTCAGGGACGTATCCCCAGCTGGTACAAACACCGTTTTATTGTATACTAGCAGGCCGCGCGGCGTTTTCCGGTCGTAAAATATGCATAAATATCATATTTTTATTAATGCAGAATTGTTATCTCCATATATATATAATATTTTCATTGCAGAAATTCCCCTCTGAACCAAAGTACACTAGATTTTCAACAACACACAAATTTATTATGTCTAGACTATTATGCACCATCTCATGTATCTTTAGAACGCTATTATAGACACATATATTCCTTATAGTAAAATTCTACATTACATCCTAGGAGCAACATCATCACAGTCGCAACCATCTATAGTGGAAGTAGCTACTATTTTCCCCACTAAATAACAAGTCCTCATACTGCTCCTAGTCAACACCAGGAGGTATTTTGAAATTTGAACAGATATGGGGTTTCACCCTTCGTAATTGATTCATAAACTCTTTGACATAACCTTCCCCTTACAGAAAATAATAACTTCTCCCCAGATTAGTTTCGCTCCTTCTGATTGGATATGACTACATTGCCCGCTCGCTCGCTTCGTCCGCCTATTCGAGTATCTAATTATATTCTTATAAAAAAACATTTACGTTTCTTTCTTACGTACTTTACTTACATATACTTTTCTTAAACCTGTGCAATCTATTACGATTGCCGCCGAGTTCAACATGCATTTATCCCTCTCTCTCTCTCTCTCTCTCTCTCTCTCTCTCTCTCTCTCTCTCTCTCTCTCTCTCTATCTATCTATCTATCTATCTCTCACACACGCTCACACTCTTTCTTTCTCTCTCTCTCACACGCTCACACTCTTTCTTTCTCTCTCTCTCTCTCTCTCTCTCTCTCTCTCTCTCTCGCACACACTCACTCACTCACTCACTCTATTTCTTTGTCTTTCTCGCTCACTCTCTCAAGCTGCGAAGACAAAACACCAAACATTTCTTTATTTTCTCTCTCTCTCTCTCTCTCTCTCTCTCTCTCTCTCTCTCTCTCTCTCCCGCCCTCTCTCTCTCTCTCTCTTTTATAACAACCGTAAAAATGAGCGTTCTCCGCAAGTTTTACCGTTTTTTTACCACCCTTATAATGAACATATATGTAAGCTTCTTTTAGCAATCGATTTTTTTTTTTATCACATTTTGGCTTTTTTATCGGATAAAACATATACGTAATTTTCTTTTATGAATTAATTTCTTAGTTTTTACCGTCATCTTCTCATATAAATATGTTTACTTTATCATCCATTTTGTCAAACTGTTTGCTATTTTTCATATTTTGCTTTCGTACCTGAATTGACAGACCTACGCGCGTGTTTGCAAATTAGGGTCTGATTTTAGCCACAATTAGCGATTTTTTACACCGACTATCTTCGCTACAGTTTAAACGTAAATTTCATTACATAGGGAATTGAATTTGATGGAGTATTTTATTTCAATCTGATTTTCGCTTTTGCGCACACGTTAACTTTTTTCGGGGAGGGTAAATTTGTACATAAGATCCACCTCCATAATTTTCTTTAGAATGGCTACTCCTAAAGGTTTTCAACTACGCTGATTACGAAAACCTCAATCAAATTTTGCGGAGACAAGTACTTATAGAGATATGCAGACCTGACTTATACACTGTAATTCACCTGCTGCCAGGTTTGTACTTCTCTTCTACCCACACTGCCACTCCCCAATTATTTTTTTTTAGCATTTGCAGATGGCTACATTGCCAACGATTATCACGGTTAAATTTGGAGGAATTACTTTTCCACATCCCCCACCACAAAAAGAAGGGGGTGTCTTTCTTTACATGAAGATTTTGGGGTGTCTATTCATCAAACATCACTAATCGCCAGTGAAACTATATTATTTCATTTCGGCAACGGCCGCCAGTGTCCGCAATTATTCAGGGACAACCGTAGTTTACTTTTTTTGCAAGGAGGGGAGCAGACTTCGATCGGAAAACGCCGGTTAAAGGTTTATTATAAAAAATAATTATGTCACGTTAAATCCCTTAAAAATGAAGTAAAAAACGGAAAGAAACTGAGACTCTTTCCCCAAAATACAGTAAGCAAATATATATATATATATATATATATATATATATATATATGTGTGTGTGGGGGGGCGGTTTTGCCCACGCGTAAAGTACTCTTAAATATATTTTAATTTGTCCAGATTTCGTATATATTATTATAGAGTCGTGATTTCAAAAGTAAAAAAAAAAGTATTTGCGTGCCATCAGCTAGAATCGAAACCGAAAATGTAGCATCCTCAGCTTATGACGTTACCACTGTACCAATGTGACACGAATAAGAACAGATTAAAAAATAAAAATTAAGAATAAACTATGATAGATGTACAATATGTATAACGTTTTTTTTCAATTTTGACCGATTTTTGACCTCTTAAAAACTGCTTTGATCGGTTAAAGACCCATAAAAGAACGGTCCTTAAAAAATGCAATAGTCTTAGAAGATAGAGTTTGAATATATGAAGACAGACAGACATATAGCCTTATATATATATATATATATATATATATATATATATATATATATATATATATATATATAGTCTTTGAAGTTTTTAACCTTTAAAACTATACAAAATATATAATTTTTTATCATTCGTTGGAAAACCATCTAGTCAGTAAGTCATTGAATCACCTGCAATCACTGTATCAGACTGCTCTAGAATTTACCATAACACTAATAATTTATGTTTTTAAAGGATTCATCAGTTGCTTATCACGAAATACTGTTTCATGAATTTAAAAACAAAACAGCATATTACATCATGGCTCCCCAGCAGTGTTGATTAAACACCACCTCCCTTTAAACTTAGGAAGAAGACACGTTACAAATATTTAATCTAATTTCTTATTCTTAATTACATTATCTAACCTTTTCATGCTATAAAAATGAATTTCTTACCTGTGTCATTCATCAGTTTCCAAATTTTAAAATGGATATATATATATATATATATATATATATATAATAAATAAATGTAATTCGATATAATTAAACGAATTTTTAAGTTTTTAACCGATACCAATACAGATTTTAAAGGTTTTATACATAAGGAAAGAGATTTTAAAATTAAATGGGGTTCAAATTAAAATCGATTCATATAAAAAAACATTTTTTCGAAATTAGATCTTAAATTAAAATAATTCAAAGTTGAAAATTAGGTATTACATTATCCGATATATATATATATATATATATATATATATATATAGATATAGATAGATAGATAGATAGATAAAAAAAAAAAAAAAAGGGGGGGGGGATTATACAAAACGAGATTTGAACATGGATTCGCGAGGTATATATACTTCACACTTCCGGTTATAAGATAGACGAATATTGGCTGAAGAGAGCTTGATAAGGATACCTTAAACGGGCCTTATTATCGGGCTTGAAACTGACGGTACCAATGACCTGTCTCAACTAACAACTTTCTGTACACAAAAAAAAAATATATATATATATATATATATATATATATATATATATATACATATATATATATATATATATATATATATATATATATAATTACTTTGCTGGAAGCATTGCTGGTAAATAAATATAGAGGAGTATAAAAAGGCCATAGAAGTGTAGGGAACCGGATGTTGAATTGATGCGATGTATGAACCATAATGGACAAACGTACGAAGGTCTTGTGGGTTTTTTTTTTTATCATCGTATAATTATTTATTTTCCAAAAATCGCAAATATCTATGGACTTACTATTTAAAGTAATTGTAATGGTGGAAATATTCAATGTTTCGAGAATTTTATCTCTTTTTCAAAAAGAAATAGACTAGAGACTGTCGTAAAAAAATTGAAAATATCCATGTTTTTTAATATTTAAATATATAGCATTCTTATACTCTTCTATATTTGGTTGCTAAATACAGTACAGTATATAATACACATGTATATAATCAAATAACATTATAAATAACACCGTAAGGCGGGGCAAAAAACATTGTACTCCACATCGTAACCTGAAAGCCACCGTATTCCGGCATTCTATTGTAGTTTGTTATTTCGCTCCCCAATATTCTTAACCCAAGATAGAGACTATTTATAGCTATCTAGACCGACTGTTTCGCAGTATCACTTCTTCAGTGTAGCTACACTAGCAACTAACTTAAGTTAGAATTGGAACTCGACTGCCTACGTGACATTACTAACCGTTACGCTATTTGGCTGCTAAAATAGGAATGCGAAATTACAATGTTTAAACATTGTCCAGACGCTCTATTTGTTTACACAAAGAACATTGCTTTGTACGCTAGCGACAGTTTGTTGTTTCACTCCCCAATATGCTCAACTCACTATATATATATATATATATATATATATATATATATATATATATATTATGAGAACTTACACACTTTCAATGGGCTCTTATAATCATTATAAAAACCCGCAACTAATAATCTTGTGACATAAAGCGAAAAACCGACAATTTTCCTCAACAATATATATATATATATATATATATATATATATATATATATATTGATTGATTGATTGATTGAGATAATAATTAAATGAATGATTTTTCTGCTACAAAACTGTTTGTGTGTGTGTATTGATATTCATATTAAAACCCTTTTTTTCTAATTATTTAAACAGAAAATACAACTTTGTTATATATGGGTCGTGAAATTGCATTAATCTACAAAAGATCTAGCTAATTTACATATTCTTTTAAACAGTCATTTTAATTAATTCCGTATTAGATTTTTCGGTTTTCTCATGAGATAATCATCTTTAGTTAACTATGACGTGTAATTATATTCATGCAGATATTTTATATGATTTATACTTGTATAATATTTGCGTAAAAAGTTATAGTACACACAAACATCTTTCTAAATATATTTATGTATGCGTATATATATATTTGTTTTTAAAAAATGCCTACCAAACTCCACTGTCTACAAACATGAAACTTAATATATAGGGTATTAGAACACATGCGAAACTTTGTATTTGGGTTTTAGCTCGGAAAAATCGGTGCAAAAATGTGAAAATTAAAAAAATGGAATTTGCCAGGTGAAGGTCGAACGATGGCATTACGAATATACATACATAACGTAATAGCTATTAGTTCATGTTTTAATTTCTAGCCTTGCAGCAAACATGTCTTCATAGCTCAGGCATTAATGTCAAAGAAAAAGGTAAATCGTAAACTAAGCGTTTTGGTTTCGATTCACGAGTCATTTTTTTTTAAATAATTTTTTAAATCTTTACTATATATTGGCTCCGATATAATTTATAATATAAATGTCACCTGTCTGTTTAAATGTATGTATGTATTATGTATGTATGTGTGTATGTAGTATGCCTAAACTTTCGACAGAGGCGGCGGATTTTTACGAGATCGGTATTGTTTTGAAGCTCCACCCGTCAGACGACAAATATCGAAAAATTGGCTACAAACATTAATTCCTTCACCCACAACTGGGCACTTTTTTTCAGGGCGGGGTCGCTTTTTTCGCCGATATTTTCAAAAGTCATCCCCTCTTTTCGATTGACTGGCCTTTATTTAAACCTTAGCCACTTCTAGTTAGGCGATGAACGCGACGGCAAAGACGTCACGATTTTTTTTTCGCGTTCTTTTCCTCCTTCGCGGTACAAGTTTTAGGCATACATACATACATACATACATACATACATACATACATACATATATTTAAACAGACAGGCGATATTTATATTGAGAGGCAATGGAGGTAGGATGCCTCCAGCAAAGCCAGGGTAGGTTTTTCCTACGTGTTGACTATGAACATGAGACGTGACTACGTGCACTCACTCCCGATACAAGGATTACATTCTCTTGGTGTTCGGTTGGCATCAGGGAGCAGAAGTTGCTTAAGCCTAGAATTGGCAGTTGTTAAAAATTGCAATTTTTGTTCATATAGTGGTGTTCCATACATAACACAGCATTGGTTCATCTCTCCATCACCGATTAACTAAAGCTTGCTAGGAACATGGTAAGTTTTATGAGAAAATGTACTATGTGATTTGTTAAGGGATCTGATCAATTTGCCGGCTGTGGCAGAAACATGGATTGATCGTACATCACGTACTGGCGATTTGGGGGTAAAAGTATTAAAGTCATGGTGATTTGAATTGACCAGGGAATTTGTCGGAAAACAAGGCATGAATTGTTGTATGATGCGGGGGGAAAAAGGCATATAATTCGGTAATTCGGATATTATATAGTGAAACCCTGTGTATGGGAACTGTGCGTTCCACCTGTCACGGATTGTGTGATCGGTTCTACAACCCAATTGCAGACGGAAAATAGCTGAGAATAAGTTGTAATCCTGTCGTTACTTTTTAACACAGACCCGACGACATTGTATATGAAAGTCTTGCAAGGGAACAAAGGAAAGAAATTCGACTCGTTTTTTCTTAATTGAAACAAAAAGGCATTTATTCATGGTACTTTTCAAACTACACCTACATCTTGGCTTTACAAGTCTCTGCGTTCGCCATTTATTTAGCTAAACTCTGCTGTGTTGAACACGTACTTTTTCTCATTCTGTGTCGATAGGTCTGCTCATGTCTAATCGCCGCCACGCAGGTTTTTTTTTTTTTAATGTCTGCCTTTCTTTCCACTGGTTTGTCTGCAGCTCGCCTCACAGCACACGATCGTCCGACCATATTTTTGGTCAAAGTTTGGATTGCATCTTGTTTTAAAAGTTCATCTCGCATTCACATATGCCTCCAAGTCGCCCTCGCTGTGGTTCCTTTTTTTCTCTCCCTTTTTCTTCGCCTTTTCTTCCTCCGCTGTGACGTCACCTTATGCACCGGCTTGTTCATTTGCATATGTGAGTTTCCGCTGCTGTTACATACATGTCACTGGCTATCTTACAAATATGCTTAGACAATATAGATATTGATTAAGCAATCCAACTGATTTTCGTAGGTTTGAAACAATATTTACGAACAGATGCGAACAATTGTTGGACGAAATACCGCTATTGATACAAAAGTTATGAACAGAAGAAAATACTAAATACGCGAATTTAATCCTTTCAAACAAACCAGAGTACTTATTATTTAGTGAAACAATACAAATCTTTTCGAAAATTTTCGATAAAAGTCTGTTGTATACGCGATATAAGTGTTTAAATATCGTAAAACATAAGGACGATGATTTTTGTCACGTATCATTCAAACACTACTGTGTTTGAATATATGGTTAAGTGACAGTTTTAGTCATTTAGAACTGCTTTAAAATTTCAGCGCTCATTCATTTTTCGACTAAATTTCAAACAATTATTACAGTTTATATATCACCTTCTCAGCTATATTGTGAAAAACATTTTTTCAATTTTCGTTCAGTAAAACAAAAGTTATGATGAATTTACTGGTTTACAAAACCGTAAAAAAAAAACTAAGGAGGTGAGCAACGTTTTTATTACTGGTTTCCATAGCAACTACGTCGCTTCAGCGACTACTGTTGCTACCAATTCGCTGCTGTCGTGAAACAAGAAGTAACAAGTGAAACAGACAGAATGAAAGAATGAAAGGGAGATAACTAGGAGATTTTATTGAAAATAGACGAATGCCGTACATTGTTATTGCATATGTGTATGTTATGTTTACGGGGGCAAAAAATAAAACTGAAATTAAACAAAGAACAAGTGAATTTACTAGAAGTCTGGAAAAATCATGGATTATAATAGAAAAATGCGAGCATGAAAAGTAATATGGTTAAACTTTAATATGGAAACGTAAAGGACTAGTTGTTAAAACTGGAAAAGAAAAGAACAAGATATTCTAGTAAAAAATAATAAATTCATAACTTAAAATATTGCAGCATTAAGAATTTTTTAAATTATATTTATAACATTATATAATCAATTCCATGTTTAAGCTTAACCAAATTACTTTTCGTGCTCGCATTTTTCTATTGTAGTGTTTATATGCTTAACGCACGGTGTGAGACATTTGATTTAATGGAATTTTTGAGCGACATATTTAAATGTTTCATTTTTGTCCAAAGTCCAACGACACCGAAGGACAAAGAAATTAGAACAACAATTCTTAATATTATCGAAACCCAAACGTTACGCTACAAAACGAAGAAATTCCAGATTCTAATAAATGATAAAAACAAAAGATAATAATCGGATTGAAGAGAAAAGAGAAATTGTAAGAAAAAAAGTTGAATTCAAATAAAGAAAAAATTGTTATGTGCAAAAGGACTGTTTTTTAAGGATAAAATACGCGTTAATTGTGGGCGTGTACAAACAGAGACAAGTAAAAAACAAACAAAAAAGTCGCAATCGAAGGTGAATACAGTTTTGTCTAAACGAAATGAAGGAGGATCAAAGAAAAAAGTATCTAAATATGAAACTAAATGAGTAAAATTGTTACTCGATTCAGCAAGTGATATCTCGGTAATAAACGAACAAACTTGGGGAGAAAATACGTTTTTCACGGTTAATGAACACAGAAAAGATTATCAGGGTGTATGAGGTACAAAATTAAAGTTCAAAGGAAAAACTCATGAATTGAAAGTGTATGTACTTCCTCGTTCAGAAAATCTTTTTGGTGTAGAGTAGATAGACTTATGGGAAGTATCAATAAATTATTTCTGTTACAACATTAACGTCGTAGAGAAAAATATGTTGAAATAGACGGAAAGATTTATTACGGATTTAAAAAGCGAATTCCCTGGATTATTTTTCAGGAGAACTCAATTTGTGCAAAAAAACAGAAATTGACTTCGAATTAAAGGAAAATGTTAAACCCATTTTTAAGCCCCAAAAAGTTCAATTTCCGACATTAGACGCAATAAATATGAATTAGAATTGGCGTAATTTCAAAAGTCGATTATTCGAATTGGGCGTCGTTAAACGTATATATAAAAAACAAAAATCGGAAAATTAAAATATGTGATTATTTTTCGAATGGGTTGAATGAATGCTTGAAAGACCATGTGTATCTAAAATATATACTTATTGAATAAAACGGTGGTACAGCGTTTTCAAAATTAGATTTTTCTGTAGATGACTTTCAAGTTAAAGTCAGTGAAGAATATTAGAAGTCCTATATGACTCGCTTAAAATCGCTGTTCCGATTAGTCAGTATTCATCTATGAAGGTATTCTCGAACTCAAGAGAAGAATTGTGTAAAAAAAAAAAAAAACTGAGGAGAAAAGTGAAACAGTTATGTCCATGCCCTAAAAAGAGAAGATATTAAAGCTAAATTTCACGGAAAAAATTACTTGGGGAAGGGGCGGGATGTAATGATGTAACACCAGCTGCGAATACGACACTCGTTCAGTACCGTGACTTTCCAGATTATTACTGGAACTGAAGCCAGCCCGCACAGTTACTTCAAATGATATATATCACCTTCGCAGGATCATATCAGCCTGTTTATATAAAAAGGTGATTAAAAGTCCTTTGGAAAGAGTTAAAATTCCTCCTCTTTATTTCTTGGATGGAGAAGCGAGGTTTATTTTCGCTCTCTTATATGAGCATCCTGTGCCTGTTGGCAGGAGCCTGTCCAAAACGGAATTGCTTTGCTGAATGTTTTCTAATGGTACTCAAATACTCTTTGGCTAGCGAGAGGTTTAGATGCACATTTCTGAAAGTCGAGTTTTGATTTGTTGTTCTTGTTTGACTGTTATAACTTTTGTTAAAGGCAGGTTGTGGTTTGGGCGAGATTGAGAGAGCTTTAACAGACGGAAATGAGCTGAGGGCAACTTGGGGACACGATCGCGATATAACGTACATATGGACCGTAGCACTTGGAGGGTAGTTCCTTACGCACACAGAGTGCGACCAATATGTACAGAATGTGTCGGAGTTTGTGTACTTTTCTGTTTCCCTTTTTTATTTTATATTTATACTTCTGATAGAGACGACGCCATAACCAAAAGAGAACATGAAAGAGAAGACCATAAAGACAATGCTGGGGTCGGCGAGTTTTCGAGTGGGGTACCATATGATTTTGTCACACATAAACGCGCGCGCACGCATACACACACACGCACACACACACACACACACACACACACACACACACACACACACACACATATATATATATATATATATATATATATATATATATATATATATATATATATATATATATATATATAAGACTGCCGAAACTAACGATAATAAAAATTTTCGTCAAAACACGAAAAAAATGCCAACCTGGATTTTCATTTATTTATTAGCTTTATTTGTTTGCCATTTATTTCGGACACCGTGACTGGGCATTTTAGCATAAAACGGTCAATATAAAGAAAAAAAAGAAAAAAAAGAAACGTTATCACGGAAAAATACAGTTGCAAAAGAGGACCGAAGAAAAAAAAAGAAACAAACGCAGTCGCAAATAAAGACTTAAAAACAAAACGGCCGAAAGTGGAAAACTGAGCAAAGAAAAGAAGAAAGAGATATTTAATCAGTCTTGGGGTCACTTGTTTGTTTGCTTTTCTTTTTGTCTGCTCACTTTCGAATTTTTTCTCTCCTGTCAGTCATATTTTCTGGTTTTGCAGGGGCCGTGGTTGTTTTAGTCTTAAATACAAATGTTCTTGTCTTATGGTTTGGTTATACATTATTATAAGAGATATTGTTTCAGTCTCATTTTAACGTAGAAAATAGCTTGTTTTGTTTTAGAAAGTAATTTGGAATAAACTATTTTGACTTGAACATATTTTTTATAAGTTTGTGTTTGGAAGTGGTAACTCAGTTTTATTGCTATGAATTACAAAGTTTTAAAATTTGAAGAACTTCGCTGGAGGTTTTGCAAAACTAGAATAAATGTTTAAACAATTATAACGCGTGTAAAAGGAAAAATACGAGCTAAAATAAGTACTAAAAAAAAGTAAGTGCTAAAAGAAAAAAGTCTGATTTTATTTCTATAAAGAGTTGTAATTTTTGACTGCTTGACAGTTGGGGAGAATACTTGACATGGAGGAAATTATTCTTTGAAGTTAAAACTCTTTATTGCATTGCCACTATGATAGAAAGATAAGTGCTCACAGTCCTCGGTTATCGAGATGAAGAATATAAATAGCGACAATTTTTTTCTGTAGAAAGTCCGAATGTGGTCGACAAACCTCAGACAACGAATCAAATTTCCCGGGTATGCACGTAACCTAGCCATCAGAAGTTAGTGACTAGACTTTGGGGGGTACGAACAGAGGATAGTGGAAATTAGAGAGTAGTGAGTGAATAAACAATGCTCGACTTAGATAGAACTGCCGATGCTTAATGATAAGTTAAACTGTATTGTGACACGAAAAAGGAAAAATGCAATAATTGTTGTATAATGTTGATATCTGATTAAGTGGAGGGGCATAGATAATGTCTCTGGCCCGTTAGGTCAGGTGTTAATCGTAAATAATCTTGTCAGAAATGACTGAGCACTCAAGAGACAAAAAGTATATGCAAAAATTGTCTTGAATAATTTCGCCAAATATGCGCTGAGCCGTTAAGAGACAAAAGGTCCCAGGGATTAAATAAAGGATTCTCTCAAATAATCTCCTTAAAAGTAACTGAGCAATAAAGTAATAAATGAGCCATAGGACTGGTTTAGTCAAGGGTTTCAAAGAGGAAGTTTTAACCATAAGAAAACTATTTGGTCAATTGGCATAAAAATCTATCAATATGCAAGGAGAGATATAAATTGTATGACTAATAGGATATTGAGAGAAAATCGAGGGTTTATATAAGAGAATAAGAATAAGAGCTGCGCAAAAAATAAATCACACGAAAAAATGTATATATATATCTATAAATGTATCTTGGAATACAAAATTATAACATGTCTTATAAAAACTGTCAAGAAGCAAGAAACTGACTTCATTACTAAAATAAAACTATTCCGTTTCAGTTTGGTGAATTTGAAGACTCAGGACCAATAAACATCAAAGACTATGCAAACTCTGATTTGGTATTACAATGATTTGACTGACATTGTAAAATATTTTTAACATTTGAAACTGTATTCTTGCACAACCAAGCTGAAACACTTCAACACTGCTTCAGTGAAATTCTGAAAATCCCCCCATCTCTGAAATCTTCGCTATTTAAAAAGTTTACTTGTTTGTTTGTTTTTTTCAACGTACTAAAACGTTGCCTTTAAATATTTGGAAGAATATGTTATAGATGAAAAAAAGAAGAATAAATAGGGAAAGAAATTTCTGACGAGAAAGATATAAAATGAAAATATCGAACAGATTATATACTAAGACATTTTTATTTGGATTTAATTATTCGTGTTTTATTGTGTGAAATTTTGAGTTGTCTTTCCTTGTTTTCTTTTATTACCTAAGGCAGGTTTAATTAAATTCTTGTAAATATTTTTTTTTTTTGGAAAGGAAGGTATGTAACATAATGCATGTTGGAAAGATGGTTGTGTTGGAAAGCGTGTGGGAAGATGGTGGTGAAGCGAAGGATGGCTAGCTTGCAGGGAGATTAGCAGCAGCGGTAGCCGAAAAACGTGCATATGCAAATTAGGAGGTGTGCGCGAAAATAAGAACGAGAAAAGAGAGAAAACTACAGCATGTGCTCGGGAAGAAACGAAGTTGTTGTCGAAGAGAATGGATGTGTAAAGATGCAGGCAAGAAATAGCTGAAAAAAGTGCATGTCGAAAAAATGGATGTGTAAAGACATGGGCAGCAGTGACTTGGCGTGTTGTTGGATGAAGGAGAAGCGCAAATCAGGCTAAGATGGACATGTGGCAGCGATAGACTTTTATGTGGTGCCGACAATAACGGTAATAAAGACTTTAGTTAAAAAGAAAGAAAATATGCTGATCCGGATTTTTATTATTTATTTATTTCTAGTTTTATTTTTATGAATTACTTAAGTAAAGTGTAATGACCATGTAACACGACCACTATTTCTTCCACTCTCCATCTGTGCCCAAATCTAAACGCAAATTCCATTAACAAAGCTTCCTTCCTAGAACCGCCCGCCTGTTTCAGTGGTCTGCTTTCTAGGTGACTACAACATGGTTGTTGAGATGCCCCCCTAAATAATCCAATTATACCCTATTTCCATCACTAACTATTACTATACTGTTGTTCCCGTGACCACCGTACACTCATTAACCCTTATCATCAAGTAGACTTAGATAAATGGTGACAAACGCATAAAAAAATAAATAAAAACTAACCTTTATGCCATACCTCTGGTGCTATGAGATCAGGCTGTCTGAAGATATTGGCTTCCTGAGACGAAATGCACCTAACATTGATGTTTTTTTTTTGTTTTGTTTTTCTACTTCCTTTGACAAAATTTAATTATGTTCTGCAAAACCAAAAACAAAAACAATAACCCACCTTTTACCCCCTTTTTCTTCTTCCCGTATCCCCTTTCTCTTTTTATCTCACCCATTTACAGTCTATGTCACGGTAATACATATTGAGCGAGTTTCTAACAGTATTTGTATAGGTTTTTTTTTTAATTTTTAACTCCTTTTCCCAAACTTATCGTGTCAAAGACAGAGTCGGACACCATTTAAAATTTTCCAATACATCGGTAACACTATGTTTTTCGATCGGAATAAACATGTTACATTAAATAAAAACACTAAAAACATATCCAGTTAGGTAGAAAAGTAACTTATCTTGCCTTTGATAACATTTATTTGTTATATATTTGTTTTTTGACAACTTTTTCGAATATATGTGTACAGTAATACAAACCCAAAAAATCTAATTCCTGGCTCGTCTTAATCATTGTTACCAACTCTCAAGTTGCTTCAATGTCCTTTTGACAAGCTAATTAACTCTAATCTCGAGTGGCCCATTATACAGAATAATCACGTAGATACATCCGTTTCGGTTATACCACCGAGGTTAAGTGACGCTGAGCTTAGTCAGTACTAAAATGGGTGACCATATGCAAATGCTACGTGCTCTATGTACTCTCCACTTATTTTGGTAATGTTTTCGGTCGTATTATTGTACTTTTCCTTGTCACTGGACTCAACCACTACCATGCAATATATATATATATATATATATATATATATATATATATATATATATATATATATATATATATATATATACCGTGCAAGATATATATATATATATATATATATATATATATATATATACCGTGCAAGATATATATATATATATATATATATATATATATATATATATATATATATATATATATACCGTGCAAGATATATATATATATATATATATATATATATATATATATATATATATATATATATTCGCGCATATTTTATTGAAGAGGATCTTGGTTCTTCTTTTTATGATCTTTCTTTCGAATTTTTCTTGTTTTCGTACAAGTATTTTTGTTGTGGGATCCAAAGTTCTTATAAAGTCCCCTAGTTTACCGAACGTTTTCGGTCTCGATTGATCATCGTCAGGGTTGTTCTTTCTGTGCATCCTACTTATTGATTGATTTGTTCTCTGTCGTTTTACTGTTTTTATTACTAATTTACTATGTGTAGTTTCGCCTAATTTGAATTTTTTTTTCTCTTCTCTTCACCTTTATCGTGTTAAAATAGGTGGAGAATTCGGCTGCTGTTGTCAAAGTTTATTTTATTAATAAAAAGAACGAAGATCATCTTCAATAAAATATGCGCGAATAATGAAATTCTGTCTATATATATATATATATATATATATATATATATATATATATATATATATATATATAGCAAAACTGGTAATTACTAAAAGCCTGAAGTAGGTGCTCAATACTATTGCAGAGCAAATATAATTTTTTTTATTTTATTACCGTTTTATCTGTTTAGTTACACATGTTTATGTTACCAAATCGTATCAACGATCCAGCAACTTCCTCGGACTTGAACAGAAATGGTTATTACCTTAATTATTAATAAGCACTTCTGTTCAAGTCTGGCGAAGTTGCTGGATCGTTGATACGATTCGGTAACAGAAACATGTGTAACTAAACAGATAAAACGGTAATAAAATAAAAAAATATATATATATTTGCTCTGCAATAGTATTGAGCACCTACTTCAGGCTTTTAGTAATTACCAGTTTTGCTATATATATATATATATATATATATATATATATATATATATATATATATATATATATATATATATATATATATATTGCATGATAGTGGTTAATTTTAACAAGCAGTTGCAATCCTCGGAACGCTTCGAGATGGACTTGATAAATATGGTAAAGAGTTTTAAAGTTAAAAAAAAAAGCATGAGTATTTTAACCCTAAGTTAAAAAAAAAAACATTAATAAGACTTTCAAAAAAATAGTGGACAACCTTAACCTTATGGTACCAGCAGATAAAACTATGAATATTTACAATATTAATTTTCAAACATGTAACAATCTCATTTTAACTGAACTTAATAATAAGTACAAGAAAGCAACTGGAGATGATCTATTTAGAATCAACTTGTTAGCATTAAAAATTTGTGAGAAAATGAACATTCAGGATAAAATAGAGGTTTATACCTCACTTAACCCTCAGTTTTTATTGAAGAACCATAAACCGGACTTCAATAATTAACCCAGTATTAAACTTATTCCTCCATGTGCATCCGACATAGGTAATATCAGTAAACAGATACTAGACAGAATCATACCAACTTTAAAATCAAAAATTAAGCACAACCTCTGGATTTCCTCGGGTGAAGTAATCAAGTGATTCGATAGGTTCCCGAAAAACCAGAAAAAGTAAATTTATCATGTTCGACATAGATGCGTACTACCCTTCAATTTTCCCTATACTATTCGAGAAAGCACTTAAACTAGCAGAGGAGGAAACGGACTTGAAACAGTTGGAAATTGAAATTATAAAAATAGCTAGAAAAATCTTAATCAGATATAACGGGGAAGTGTGAACTAGAAAAAATAGAGAGGGACATTTTGACGTCACAATGGGTACCCGGACTCTGCGTGGGTTACTGACTTGGTAGGCTTGTACTTATTAAGGGAGATAGACAGGAAAATCCCCGGTTTAAATGGGGGGGGGGCTTTATAGGGATGACGCATTTTTTATAGTTAATTCTAGCGATCGCATTACGGAAAAATCAAGGAAAAATATCAGAAGTTTTTTTTAAGGAATTGGAATTAGAGATAACAATAGACAGCAATTACAAGAAAGTTAACTTTTTAGACGTTACCCTAAACTTAAACGATAACACATATGAACCATATCACAAACCCAACCAGAAAATATTCAACATAGATTACCAATCGAATCATCCAAAGTGTATGAAGAAGGCGCTTATCCCCAACATTTCCAAAAGAGTTTCCGAACTTTCTAAGAATGAGAGTCTTTTTGATAAAAACAAGGAATATTACAATGAAGTGCTTCTGAGATCGGGATACAACGGAAAAATAAAGTACATGAGGACCAATAACAGTAAGAACAACAAACCTAACTGCACAATATCGTATAACATGGCAATGAGAGCTAAAAAGAAACCAAAGATTAATAAGGGATACGTTAATAAGGATCAAAAGAATGGGACGGAAGGAGTAATAATAAAGCAGCAGAACAGGTAATAAGAGAAATAGACGCAAGAGTCAGGTTTGGTTCAATCCGCCGTTCAGAAAGCATATCAAAAACAATATACCTAGGGAATTCTACGGAATAATTGATAAATACTTCCCTCCGGAGAATAGATTAATCAAAATAATAGATAGAAACTGGGTAAAATTATCTTTCTCGACTTCAAGCAACTTAACTAACACTATAATAAACTCCAACAACAGGAAAATCCGCAAAATAAGGAATAATTACAAGTTAGCATCAAATGAAAGTGTCTTAGAAAATGTAACTGCAGAATACCTGGCAATTGTCCGTTGGGTGGTAAATGTCTAACCTCAGAAACAGTGTATAAATGTGAGATTAAGACCGATAGTACCAAGAAGATATATCATGGGGTGGGGAGCACTGATTGCGTTTTTAAGGAAAGCTATAGAAACCACATAGTATCCTTTAAAAAGGAACTAGAGATGGAAACTAATAGAGAAGGTGTTAACGATAGCAGGGGGGATGGTACAAGAATCGACATTAGAAATAAAAGGAGCAATACAACAGCATTAGGGGATTGGGTCAGGGAACTTAATAGAAACAATAAAGATTTTGAATTGAAATGGTCAGTAGTGGATGGAGGGAGTAAGTATAGCTCTGGGAAATCAAAAAGGTGCAACCTATGTCTTTTGGGAGCCTTCTACATAGTGAATTCTAAAGAAGAAATATTAAATAAAAGGCTGGATGCTTCACAGGAATAGGTTTCTGCTATCACGCCTTAAATGTAACTGAGGTAAAAACATTCTGTAACAATAAAGATCCTTGGGTGCAAGGCTAAGTTTTAATGTAGAGTTAAATAGCTTGGAATGATGTAGTCTAAACAAAGGATCCAAATCTAGTAAGCAACTATAGTTTCTATTATTCTACACTGGATAAGTAATATAAATATAAAATAAGGCTTAACCAAGATTAGCAATATTGTTCCATAACCGCGAGCTTTTTTTAGTCGTAGTAGTATTGATGGTGAAATAAGTGGTACTGTTTCCAGATCAATAAAATAACTTAACAACAAACTAGCAATTATATAAAAAAATGAATAAATAAATTAGCATTTAATGAATTGGAAATCAATTGATATTGTTCTCTGACAAGTAAAATTTGGAAAAAAACCCTGCTTGTTAAAATTACTTTTGTTCTAAATGATTTTATCCAAAAATGCAAGGGTAAAACACACTTGGAGCTATAGACTGATTTTATTGTCAGAATAATTATTAATGGGATATATATTATTTTATTTAGGTATCCAAGAACACAATTCATGAATTGTAATTTTGGTTCTGGAGCCAGCAATAACCTCAGCAGATTATGGCTGGATGGCAGACGTAGGTTAAACCCTTGGGTATATAATAAGCTTCAAGAATAAAAAATATATTTCGTAAATATACTTTAAAATCTTAATTTGTTGAATAATCAGCTTCAAGAATAAAAATATACTTTA
>NC_136513.1:78015957-78033457 GCF_053919585.1 Euprymna scolopes | reverse complement strand
TTGATTTCTTAAAACTAACCAAAGGGAAATTTAAAAAAAAAAAAAAAAAAAAAAAAGCAGGTGTTTTCTGGCCCGAGTTGTCTGCTCTTTGAAAACGTCAAGTGGTGTTACAATTGCACACACACACACACACACACACACACACACATACACACACGCGCGCACATGTACGTATGCGACAAATCCTTCTGCTCAGACGTTGTTAAACATATTATCGTGAACTCTACTGTATGGCAAACATTATGTGCATGCTTACAGGCAAAACTTCGTACATTACCTTATCTCTGCATACACGCATACATCATTGTACATATCCTCTCTTTGTGCACGTTCTAATAACAAATATTTTATAACGAACTCAGTCATATTTGAGATCAATAAATATTTCATAGAATTACATATTGTTTTCAAGTTGTTTTATCGGCATGCTTGTATACTGAACACATAAATAAATGCTGAAGCTCCTGCATAACCCTTCAAATAAATTACATCAAGAAACGTGTTTGACAGAAACAAAATTATATCCTATATTTTTCTCTTTTTTATTTTAATCCTAGTTCAGATGGTAGATAGCGTATATTTATGTCTACATAAAACGATAAATGTATGTGTGTCTCTATCTGAGCGTAAAAATTTAAAATTCTTTAACCACTGGTCACATAACACTGAAATTAACAGTAAATAGTAATCATAAGCCAAGGATGGTTTATAACGAGTAAAATCTTTGTTTGGATGGATGAATAACGCGTATAGAAATATGTTGGCAAGTTGAAAATGCAAAATGTTCATTTCAACTTGCTGATATATATGCATTAGTTTGTGCATGCGTAAAACTAATAATAGTTAAAGGTGGTCTAATTTTTAAAACTTTCTTATCTGTCTGTCGGGTTAGTTCAAACGGTAAGGAACACAGCCAGCGCGCTAAATGTTTTTGTTTCGTATCTACCTGATGGCACCCACGTCATGTTCTTACTTTTGAAATAAATACTATATATTAGGTACAATATAATATTCAATAGAGAATTGGCTCTGCAATAATAAATACGAAATATATATGAATTAAAATATATTTAAGCGTATTTTACGATCGACAAGATCGGGCATACTACCTTACTAGCTTTTTAAATAAATTGTAACTAACTATGTTATTATATTGCCAAGAACATGGTATTACAACAACAAATAAAAATTGGCTAGTCAGGAGCACAGTTTGATTTGTCAGTGTATGTAACATAGCCGTTACGCCGCAAATGGACATACAAAATAAAAATCCGCATCGGCATTTTTTTTTTTAACAAAAGCTTTTATAACCGTTATTTTCTCTCGCTGCCACGTGTCCATTTTAGCCTTGGATGCGTTTATCCTTCTTCCCACCGCACGCCGGGCACAGCCGGCCAATTCACGTCTGTTACTTCACACGTTCATTTGGCTTCTTCGTCGTTTTTATTTGCTCTGACTTCACGCCAGCCGTATGCCGGCCATTTCTCACCTTCGTCTTTACACGTCTGTTCTCCTCGACGCCGACTTTGTTTCACCCTGACCACGTGCTGCACCTTTTCTCCTTTTTTTAATTCCTCTTCTCGCGCACACTTTCTAATTTGCATATGCGCGTTTTCTGCTACTACTGCTGCTGCTGCTGCTGCTGCTGCTGCTGCTGCTGCTAATCTTTTCGCATGCTGGTCATCCTTCGCAGTAGCTAATATTTTCTACGCACTCAAAGGCATTATGTTACACTTAAATGCTATTTGAGTCTGACTTTGGAAATCTAACAAGAAAATTTTATATATTGGATAACATGATCCCTTGACGTACATACTCCTGAATTATTCGACAAGCAGCAAAATTGTAACCATTCCAGGTTGGGGGGGGTCTCCAAATGCCAGAAAATCTTCTACTCTTGTAGTTTCTTTTCTCTGACTGCTAGACTTTGGAATTCTCTTTCCGTTTCCTACTTCTTTGACTATATTATCTGCAGAACTTTAAATGTAATGTGAACAGACATCCCGCTGCTTAATACCTCTGTTAGACACGATCGCAAACAGTAACACCTTACGTTCCAAGTGTCATAGGTCTTGTCAGGATAAAAATCGAAAAAAAAATAATAACGAATGACAATTGGTTAGGCAAAAGCAAAGTTTTCTTTGTCTGCTTAACTTATGGTCTATAGAGGTTTATCAGGTTTGTGTCTAACTCTCTGATTCCATAGAAATAAATTTAAAAAAAAAAAAAAACATATTTTAAGGGTGAATAAAAAAAGGAAACTTTATTTACTATTTGGGAGGTATATAGAGAAGGTTCGTTTTGTGGCAGAAGAGAATGTTCGTGAAATGTGTGTGAGAAAATCAACAGAAACAATGTTCATTGGGTTATACTTATCGGTTTAGGTGGGAACAAAGTTGGTTTGAATTTACTTCGGTGTCTTCCTTTTCTGGTTTTCGTGAATGAAGCAGTGTTTAGTCATTCAGGGCGTTCGGGCCATAACGTGGGGCCAGTACGTCGTTTTTGACTTTCATAACCCTTTCGGGGCTCCTCCGGCCGCGTGGAAAATCAACCGTCCTTTCTTTTCTTCTTCTTCAAAAACCCCAGAAAAAAATGCGGCAAAAACCAAACTTCCTTTTTCCACCGGAAGTCCCGCATCTTCCAGTCCGCGGTCAATTCTTATTAATCCCCACAAACTGCTATTTAGGTCTGACTTAGATATGAAAAAGTTAAATCAATTGTAAGTTAGACCATAACTGATATTTTGAGCATGTTTCGGGACGATTAGTCAAGTGGTATTGGACACAAACATAGTGAGAAATTTGATCGAATGCAAAACTTCGTTGGCGGAAGTAGAAATCTGAAAATCCGACTGATCACGTGATCGCGAACGAGAAAGTTGACACTCGTATGAGGAATTGAAGAGGAATGGTTAGCAGATATGTATACGGGCGTTTCTTTTATGCGTAAACTGGTGCGCATGCAGGCACTTTGAATTGTTCCCGACAGCTGGATTGTTTTCGTTTACTATTGTCTTAATTAGAAAGCACGAGTGCGGGAGTAAAGAATACTTGCACTTTTGAAGCCAAAGCGCCGGAACAGTTTTCAATTCTATTCTTTCCAGACAGAAAGGTGTGGTCAGTTAAAAACATTTCAATTTGACAATAACAACTTAAGATACGCCCAGTAAGGATGAAAATATTTTCTCTCTCTCTCTCTCTCCCTCTCCCTCTCTCTCTCCCTCTCTCTCTCTCTCTCTCTCTCTCTCTCTCTCTCTCTCTCTCTCTCTATATATATATATATATATATATATATATATATATATATATATATATATATATATAAAATGAAAATTTTTTATCTTCCACCAGACTATCCATTCATGTGTAATCACCTTTTTCTTTACCATATTCCCTCTGCTTAACTTATTTTGTTTTCAAGTAAGATCTTTGACTTACTTGTTGCTTCATCAAATACTTCTGCATGCAAAATCCGATCCCGAATTTTGCTAATTCCTACCCTCTGATGAGAAGGAGAGTATTTCTTCGAAACTCCACGGATTAAGGACTATCCATTTATCTAGTGTTGACTTTTCAGATTAAATATGTTTTTAACTCATTTCAAAGTGTTTTTTAACATATTTTATTAACTGTATATATATATATATATATATATATATATATATATATATATATATATATATATATGTATATATATATATATGGTGTCCAAAAAGTGACTGGAGGGTTTTGAACTTAAATATTCTTTATTTTTTATGATATTTTTCTGTAATTTTTACAAAATCTGACTAAGACACTGGAAAATCTTTTTAAAAACATGCAACCTACCCAGAACCACCCTATAACTTGCTCTTTTAACTCACTTCCGAACCCTCCCTCACCTCACTAAATTAAAACCCTGGAACAGGACGCCCCATGTAATTCCTCTTGTTCAACCCTGCTTAGAACACACCCATTCGCCCTTTCGCCTTAAATCATCACCATAATACCCCTCCCAAAATTATACACCATTCATAGTGCTGTTGTCGTCTAGGTTGCATCTGTCCAAAAAATGCCCCTCCATAGATAATAGACATCTTACACACCGATAAAATAGAATTACAACCCATCCACACTATACCTCCACTTTAGCCCTAAAACATACACTACATACATTTAAGACTATAATAAAGACCCTATACACCTTTCTACATTACAGTCTATAATATACGCTCCTCCTTTATTTAGAATTCGATAAAGCTCTCCCCAACATCATCTATAATTTTAATTGATCTATTTCGTTCCTAATGAATCCCACGCTAGACGCCGCATCCCCACTTTGTTACCTAGCATCTCCTCTACTCTTCTGATGAGAAGCATTAGGTTTCAAAATGCCTTGGCATAAAGAGTCCTTTCTATCCCCCAACTAATTGTATTCCATTATTGAATAAATGAACCAATCTATATTTACCATTATGTAGTTTTGTGACTTCATTCCCCATTGTTATTGTTCACACACACACACACACACACACACACACACACACACATATATATATATATATATATATATATATATATATATATATATACATATATATATATATATATATATATATATATATATATATATATATACATAAGTGAATTTAGTTTACAGACAAATGGCTACACATAAGCATACATGTTTCAGTGAAAACCCAGTATGGGAATCGCTTCGTCAGGCCAAGGACATCTCATTTTTGGCTCTGTCTAAACATTGAGCACTCTTTTGGTGGACACACTTATATATTTTGTTTTGAACAAACAAATAATTGCTACCAATACAATATATATATATATATATATATATATATATATATATATATATATATATATATATATATATATATATACTAGCAAAAGCACCCGTCGTTTATTGGGTTCAAAAACAGCCTACAGAAAATGGACTCTGATTTATGAAAGTATGATAGGTTATGTATGAAAAGAAAGGGTTGTAAAGAGATAGCTTCAAATTTGGGGATATCAAAACCAAAGCAAAATATGATGAAAGTAAAAATAAAATAGATAAACACCATAATTTATTATAGCATACATGTTCACACTGAAACACTTATCACAATATTCTGTGGATCTATATTAAAAAACATTGTTAAACTTTGTGACATATTTCCATTCTATGGAGGTCAGGCGCGAACGAACACCCCATAATTTTATTATACCATATTTCTTCAAACTGAAACATAATTATCAAAGTATACTTACGCAGATAGATATGAAAAGTCTTTATAATAGTTTGTGCATATTTCTATTCTATGGAGGCCACGAGCGAACGCAGAACCTACAATTTTATTATACCATCCCTATTTAAGTTAAAACATACTTATCAAAGTATTCTTATGTACATCTATATCAAAAACACCTGTAAACGTTTTTTTTTTTTAATTTCTAAATTTTTTATTTTCATACTTTGTGGACCAGGCGCGTACGCAGACCCCACAATTTTAATGAATCATTATTATGCCAGATCAAACATACTCATTCCTGTGTCTCGATACATCTTCTATCGTTATATGTGATACGTTTTCTATAATATAGTCAACCATATAGGAGCGTATTCGTGACCAGACACACACACAGACGTTCAGCTTTATATTATATATATATACTAGCATTTCAGCCCGGCGTTGCCCGGGTGTTTGGAGGTGTATGCTGAAAAAAAAAACAAAAAAAACGGTCAATTTTTTAAACTTTGATCCCTATTATGACCCCTTAAAATTCATTGCTTGTGTTCAAATCGGGTTATTAATTTAGATCCATGTCCAAGGAACCTATATCTAAAATTTCAAGTGTTTGGACCCCCAAATTGTGGGAGGAGTTTGGTAGCGTTCTCAAAGGGCAAATCGTTGAATTTTTACCCCATAACAGCCAAATTTCTGGCCGAAAACCGATCACATAGATTTTCCCAAATCTCAGTACCCTATATATCAAATTTCGAGTCTGTAGACTGAAAATTGACAGAGTTATTGCGAAGGAAAATGTGCACAGACAAACAGACAGACACGTTCACTTTATATATATATATATATATATATATATATATATATATATATATATATATATATATATATATATAAACTGTTCCCTCTATCCACAGGTGTATTTCTGTGTTTCCAAAAACATATGCATATATTACATGAGTATTTTTATGGTAATCTGACCCCCACCAAAAAAAAAAAAAAAAAATTAATAACTTTATATTTAAATATTTTAAAAAGAATTGGAATCGGTAATTGTATCGAAATCGGAAATATTAAACAGAAGCGGAAATTGTATCGAAACCGGGAAAAATATTGGTCCCATATATATATATATATATATATATATATATATATATATATATATATATATATATATAAACTATTCCCTCTATCCACAGGTGTATTTCTGTGTTTCCAAAAACATATGCATATATTACATGAGTATTTTTATGGTAATCTGACCCCCACCAAAAAAAAAAAAAAAAAATTAATAACTTTATATTTAAATATTTTAAAAAGAATTGGAATCGGTAATTGTATCGAAATCGGAAATATTAAACAGAAGCGGAAATTGTATCGAAACCGGGAAAAATATTGGTCCCATATATATATATATATATATATATATATATATATATATATATATATATATATATATATATATATAATTGTGAATGTATCGGACTGCCTGTGAGGACCTTTAGGTTGATGTCACTTTTTGTTGTTTGTTTTATGTAAAATCCAAAAGCGTTGATTAAATTTCTATTTCCACAAGTAAAATCCAAAGGAGTCGCGTTAATGGAAGATGGCTCAAAGTAATCCAAAAGGCAGAATTCTGGGGAATAATTCACAGATGGGTACAAGGAAAAAAGGGAATGAGTTCAAATAATAAAAAGATAAATTGTTCGTAGAAAGAAGAAATGGAGAGATTTTAAAACACGGCTGTCAAGGATGGTTTAAACATTCCGCTAATCCCTACCCTCTGATGAGAAGGAAGGTATTTCTTCAAAACTCTGCGGATAAGGACTATCCACTTATTTTGTGCTTCCCTTTTTAAAATTATATATGTTTTTTTTAACTCTTTTTCAAAGTGTTTTTTAACATGTTTTATTAACTACTTGTTCTTATATATATATATATATATATATATATATATATATATATATATATATATATATATATATATATATATATATAATTGTGAATGTATCGGACTGCCTGTGAGGACCTTTAGGTTGATGTCACTTTTTGTTGTTTGTTTTATGTATATTCTTAGCGCTGATGAATACCCTACTGATATAAGAATAATTAAAAAAAACACAAAGGCTAAGAACTATATAGAAAATATCAGTATGAACTGAAACAATTGTAAGTAATAAACTAGATGTTTCTTGTTTTTTGCTTTCTTTTTTATTTATTTATTTTTATTTTTTATTTTTTTGATGTGCATAAAAATGAGTGTCTGTTCCCAGTGAAGGAAGCTGTACAATATAATAGTGTGCGCGCACGCGCGCGTGTGTGTGCGTGCGTGCGTGTGTCGAAGTTACGTATAAATGTTGAACACACACGCAGAGACACGCGAAATCTTTATAGTTTTATTAATATGGAGAGGGAGTAAGCCATTTGTAATAACGGCTGGATTTGGCCACCAGATGTCGCTTCTTAAAAAAAAAAAAAAAAAAATGAGAGACAGACAGACAGAAGCGAACGAAAGAAAAAAGACCAGAAAGAATGAAAAGAACGAAAAGAAGAAAGAAAGAAAGAAAGAAGAAAGAAAGATTTTTTAAAAAAGTTTTAAAAAAATAAAAATAAAAAAATAAAAGACAACGGTGCAAGCGTACTGCGATATCCTGCGAATATAAACAAAACGGCACGCTCTTGCGAAAATACAGGTGCACTTCCGGTTTCATCTCTTTTCTGGCTAGAAGAAATTTCAACTTGAAGACAAAACCAAGACAAAAAAGTCAAATGACTAATCTTCAAGCGATTTAGAAGTGCAACTGTACCGGTGTCAGGTGAAACTCGATGTGAAAATGTTCCGATTACCAAACTGGACTTCCTGTTTTAGTTTTAAATAAATCTGTAAAATATATTTAAAAAAAAAAAAAATATTTAAAAACTTGTTCAAATGTTTTAGATATTTTCTTTCATGTCAATTTGTTTATTCATTTTATAATAAAACAATTTGTTTATTCATTTTATAATAAAACAATTTGTTTATTCATTTTATAATAAAACAATTTGTTTATTAATTTTATAATAAAACAAGAAGTCCGATTCGGTAATCCGAACATTTTTCACATCGAGGCCAGGTTTACACTTGACACCGGTACACCGGTATGGTTGCACCCAAGGCCGCCTATGTTTTCTGAATCCCTAATCTTCACATAAATTGTAAGATTATCTGGGTTTGTATTACTATACACATAAAAGTTGTCAAAGAAACAAAATATACAGTGATGATCATATTTATTGGCACGGTAAAATAAAAGTTAAATTTTGTCTAATAAATTCTAAAAAAGGGATTAAATTAAAGAAAATAACAAAGTATATTATGTATTTTTAACTGGCCTTTCCGATGCAGCAATCGGATTTTAGAAAAAATAAATAACAAAGGAACAACAAACATAATTGCAAAAAACCCTTGTTCAAAATTATTGGCACGGCTTTGTTTTTCTTTTAGTATCAGTATAATATCAATCAATTTCCGGTTTACGTGCTTTCTGAACTTTTTTATAGCCATATTATGCTTGTTTAACGCTAATTCAGTGAATAATTTTTTTCAGATAATTTTTAGATAGCGATTTATTTAAACTATTATAAGTGACTAAATTATAATTTTCAATCGCCATGGTTAAAACTAAGGAACACAGCGAAGACGTCAGGAAGCTTGTTGTAGCATGCCATACCAATGGGGAGGGCTATGATAAGATTTCAAAGAAGCTAAACCTTCCCAAATCCACTGTTAGAGCCATAATAAACAAGTTCAAATCGCAAGGCCACGTTATGAGTTTAGAGGGTAGAGGGAGAAAAAGGATTCTTTCCCCAAGAGATGAACGGAAAATTGTTCGACAAGTAAAACAAAACCCAAGGATCTCTGTTGGGGAGATTGTTGATGAACAGAGCACCTCTGGAGTGAATGTATCTCGACATACAGTTGGTAGAGTTTTGAAGAGAGCTGGTTTAAAAGCATGTCGTCCGAGAAAGACTCCCTTATTGAAGCCTATGCACCTGAAAGCAAGGCTAGCCTTTGCAAAACGTCATATTGATAAAGATGTTGCATTCTGGAAACGTGTTCTATGGACTGACGAAACGAAAATAGAGTTATTTGGCCATAATAAAGTGTCTTATATTTACAGAAAATCTGGCGAAGCTTTCCTGCCTAAGAACACCATACCCACAGTGAAGCACGGTGGAGGCAGTTTGATGTTTTGGGGATCCTTTGCTGCCTCTGGACCAGGGCGACTTGTTAAGGTCACAGGTAGCATAAAAAAAGGAAGATTATGTTAAAATATTGGATGAAAACCTGAAAGACTCTGCTAAAGAGCTCTCACTTGGTCGTCGTTGGTGGTTCATGCAAGATAATGACCCAAAGCATTCGGCTAAACTGACTAAGAAATGGCTTGAGGACAATCATATTAATGTTTTGGAGTGGCCATCACAAAGCCCAGACCTTAATCCAATTGAAAATTTATGGAGAACATTAAAATTGAGGGTAATGCAAAGGAAGCCTAAGAATCTTATTCAATTGGAGGATTATTGTCAGGAAGAGTGGGCTAAAATTACTACTGAAGAGTGCAACAACTTGGTTGTAAACTATGGAAAGCGACTGAGGAAGGTAATCAAGGCCAAAGGCTATACAATTGATTATTAAATAAATCGTGCCAATAATTTTGAACAAGGGTTTTTTGCAATTATGTTTGTTGTTCCTTTGTTATTTATTTTTTCTAAAATCCGATTGCTGCATCGGAAAGGCCAGTTAAAAATACATAATATACTTTGTTATTTTCTTTAATTTAATCCCTTTTTTTAGAATTTATTAGACAAAATTTAACTTTTATTTTACCGTGCCAATAAATATGATCATCACTGTATAACAAATAAATGTTATCAAAGGCAAGAGAAGTTACTTTTCTACCAAACTGGATAATTGTTTTGGTGTTTTTATTTAATATAAAATGTTTATTCGGCTCGAAAAATACGAAGTGTTTACCGATATATTTGAAAAAATACCAATGGCGGCGGACTCTGTGTTGAACACGTTAAGTTTGATAAAATGAGTTAAAACTAAAAAAAAAAAACTTTTTAAAAAAAATACTGTAAAAATCCACCGATTATATGTCAGTCTATGTTACGGTAACATATATCGAGTGATCTCTTAACAATATTTTGTATAGTTTTTTAGTTTTAACTCATTTTCCCAAACTTAACGTGTTCAATACAGAGTCCGCCGACATTTGTATTTTTCAAATATATCGGTAAACACTTTGTTTTTTCGAGCAAAATAAACATTATACATTAAATTAAAAGCACTAAAAAATTATCCAAATTGGTAAAAAAAAAAAAAAAAGTAACTTCTACGGCCTTTGATAACATTTATTTGTTATATATTTGTTTTTTGACAACTTTTTCGAATCTATGTGTACAGTAAAACAAACCCGATTATCTCCTAAAAAAAAATAAATAAAAAAGATCGTCAAAGAAAAAAAGCAAAAAATGCTGAAAATATTTTAACCGAAATGTTTCCGGACTCTCTGCATCACAAACCTTTAAACGCGTTGCCTTTTAATGTTTGGTAAATAAAACGTATGTAATTTAGTTGTTAAATTATTTAAACTGTATTAATCGCTATATAACAACATCAAAATCTCTGAGCTTTCCCAGTCTGATAGATCTCTAGATTGAGTACATGAACAAATATGATTTAGTTCTGGGATTGAGTTATGCCTAATTATTCTAATTAGCTGTAATTTATAAATAAATAAATTAATAAATAGCCTAACTGGGCATTTCTTACGCTCTTTCTCACTCTTTGTTGATTAATCCACTCTCGACGCCTTTTCATTTATATGGTGCGGCCGTACTCACCGGTAACACATATGTGAATTAGATGACACTATAATAGATCTAATCTTTTCTGTAATCTTGCGAGGAAAAGAAAAAAAATCAGTGCAAAACACTGCCGCAATGTGAAGTTAAACGAGAAGATACGACGGAAAACAATAATAAAAATTCCAGAAATATTAAGGAAAACCCTTGAGTGGAGACACTAACACACAATAGCTACAGACAGAAACCGGCTTACATAACCTACTACAGATGCAAAACCCAAAGGAACATCACATGAAATCATGAAAACTGAAACTGTATAATCGTAAGTTATTCCCCCTGCGCCCCTCCCCTTCCGTGTGTGTGTGTGTGTGTGTGTGTGTGTGTGTGTGTGTGTGTGTGTGTGTGTGTGTGTGTGTGTGTGTGCGTGCGCGCGATTGTGTGTGTGACCATAAATTGGCTCCCAAACCAAATAAGTGAGGAGGGTAAATGAGGCTAGAAAGACCAAGGAGAAAAAGCACCAACCAGACCTCCGCTGGATGAGTACAATGAAGACTGAGACCTTGGGTAGGCTTATTGCTATCCAAATTCTATTGAAGACCAATGGCCACTGCGAACAAGAAATCATTGGTAAGCAACTGTTGCGGCAACGTAAATTCATCTGCAAAGGTTATCGAAAGGGGTGGAGAGTACTGTTGTCACCCAAACCTCAGAGAACGCCAAAAGTTATCCTGAAAGAGAAATCTTTGATGATGGCCTCGTGAGTAGTAGTAAAAAATAAATAAATAAATAAATAAAAAAGAAGAAAAAGAAGCTCAATTAGGATGGAATAATCGAGGAAGGATAGCATTAATCAAACCTCCACGTATCAACGATCCGATAATTTCCTCAGACTTTACAGGTGTGTGCGTGAGTGTGTGTGTGTGTGTATGTGTGTGTGTGTGTGTGTGTGCGTGCGTGCGTGTGTGTGTGTGTGTGCGCGCGCGCGTGTGTTTTAGAGTCGGCAAAATTTTAACTTAACTCTATTTTCTCCGATTGCATATTTGGCAACTATCGGTTATTTTGAGTTCAGCTTGGTTTGGCAATTCATTATGAAGAGACTGACACCCAAGTAGCGTTTGCAAATTTTGCATTTTTTTTTTTTCGAATTACGAAGAGAAACATTTGATAAATTAATAATTTCACGAAATTAGCTGCCTCGTTCATGCGATTTGTCCCCAAGAGATTATTTTTTTATTGCCACCCAAATCTCAGAGAAGCCAGTGGTCGTTTTAAACTAGAAATCAATGGTAACCAGTTGTTGCGATAAGAAAAATCATTTTAAGTCGTTATCGAAAGTTGTGGGAAGTACTGGAAAATCTTGGGAGATTTTTGTAACTCAGATTTCATGGAATACTACGGGTTATTATTATTAATAAGCATTCAGTGATGGTGATCTTTGTAAGAACTCCTAGTGAGTAAATAATAATAATAATAATAATAATAATAATAATAATAATAATAATAATAATTTAAACTTCTTAATGAAATGAGTAATTTGTATTATTTATCCATTTATTTATTGTGGGCTATTGGCGCAGTAGATAGAGACGTTGAATGTCTTCGGTTCCAGGTGAACATTGAAGATAACGGTTTCAATTCTACTCCAAGCCAGCCAGGAGATTAGTTAGCCAAAACGCGGTGAGACAACAACAACCATGGAATGCAGTAATTGCTGAGGATGCAGTTAGGAGATTTGGCGTTCCTATCCCGTCGCAGTTAACCACCTGAAAAAGGTCAGAGGAATAATTGGCCGAAACGTCGTGAAACAACAGCTAGAAGATGAGGATGATAGTCCGCAATAAAAAAAAAGTAATAATAATAATAATAATAATAATAATAATAATAATAATAATAATAACAATAATAATAATAACTAACCTTAAAGTTTTTGGGGAAAAAAAACATACAGATATTCTTGTGATTAAAAAAGAGATAAGCCCATCCACTCAGAAAGCCTTGAACTTCCAACAACAGATCTGATAAAGAATATTGACAGTGAGAGAAGCTACACATACTGGGGAATACTGGAAGTCGATAGGATTAAGAACATGGAAATGAAACATTAGGTTACGAGTATAACAGAAGATTAAGTGCTATTATTCAATTGCACCTCCACAGCTGGAACTTGAAAGCGACGGCGGTTGAAGAATAACTTGAAAGCGGCAACGGTAGAAAGAAATCTTGAAAACGATGACGGTCGAAAGAAATCTTGAAAGCGATGACGATCGAAAGAAATCTTTAAAGCGATGACGGTCGAAAGAAATCTTGAAAGCGATGACAGTCGACAGAAATCTTGAAAGCGATGACAGTCGACAGAAATCTTGAAAGCGATGACGGTCGAAAGAAATCCTGAAAGCGACGACGGTCGAAAGAAATCTTGAAAGCGATGACGATCGAAAGAAATCTTGAAAGCGATGACGGTCGAAAGAAATCTTGAAAGCGACGACGGTCGAAAGAAATCTTGAAAGCGATGACGGTCGAAAGAAATCTTGTAAGCGACGACGGTCGAAAGAAATCTTGAAAGCGATGACGATCGAAAGAAATCTTGAAAGCGATGACGGTCGAAAGAAATCTTGAAAGCGATGACAGTCGACAGAAATCTTGAAAGCGATGACGGTCGAAAGAAATCCTGAAAGCGACGACGGTCGAAAGAAATCTTGAAAGCGATGACGATCGAAAGAAATCTTGAAAGTGATGACGATCGAAAGAAATCTTGTAAGCGACAACGGTCGAAAGAAATCTTGAAAGCGATGACGATCGAAAGAAATCTTAAAAGCGATGACGATCGAAAGAAATCTTGTAAGCGACGACGGTCGAAAGAAATCTTGAAAGCGATGACGATCGAAAGAAATCTTGAAAGCGATGACGGTCGAAAGAAATCTTGAAAGCGATGACAGTCGACAGAAATCTTGAAAGCGATGACGGTCGAAAGAAATCCTGAAAGCGACGACGGTCGAAAGCAATCTTGAAAGCGATGACGATCGAAAGAAATCTTGAAAGCGATGACGATCGACAGAAATTTTGAAAGCGATGACATGGGAAAGAAATCTTGAAAGCGATGACGATCGAAAGAAATCTTTAAAGCGATTACGATCGAAAGAAATCTTTAAAGCGATTACGATCTAAAGAAATCTTGAAAGCGATGACAGTCGACAGAAATCTTGAAAACGATGACGGTCGAAAGAAATCTTGAAAGCGATGACGATCGAAAGAAATCTTTAAAGCGATGACGGTCGAAAGAAATCTTTAAAGGGATGACAGTCGACAGAAATCTTGAAAACGATGACGATCGAAAGAAATCTTGAAAGCGATGACGATCGAAAGAAATCTTGAAAGCGATGACGATCGAAAGAAATCTTGAAAACGATGACGATCGAAAGAAATCTTGAAAGCGATGACGATCGAAAGAAATCTTGAAAGCGATGACAGTCGACAGAAATCTTGAAAACGATGACGATCGAAAGAAATCTTGAAAGCGATGACGATCGAAAGAAATCTTGAAAGCGATGACGATCGAAAGAAATCTTAAAAGCGATGACGATCGAAAGAAATCTTTAAAGCGATTACGATCGAAAGAAATCTTTAAAGCGATTACGATCGAAAGAAATCTTTAAAGCGATTACGATCGAAAGAAATCTTGAAAACGATGACGATCGAAAGAAATCTTGAAAGCGATGACGATCGAAAGAAATCTTGAAAGCGATGACGATCGAAAGAAATCTTGAAAGCGATGACGATCGAAAGAAATCTTGAAAGCGATGACGATCGAAAGAAATCTTGAAAGCGATGACGATCGAAAGAAATCTTAAAAGCGATGACGATCGAAAGAAATCTTTAAAGCGATTACGATCGAAAGAAATCTTGAAAACGATGACGATCGAAAGAAATCTTGAAAGCGATGACGATCGAAAGAAATCTTGAAAGCGATGACAGTCGACAGAAATCTTGAAAACGATGACGATCGAAAGAAATCTTGAAAGCGATTACGATCGAAAGAAATCTTTAAAGCGATTACGATCGAAAGAAATCTTTAAAGCGATTACGATCGAAAGAAATCTTGAAAACGATGACGATCGAAAGAAATCTTGAAAGCGATGACGATCGAAAGAAATCTTGAAAGCGATGACGATCGAAAGAAATCTTAAAAGCGATGACGATCGAAAGAAATCTTTAAAGCGATGACGATCGAAAGAAATCTTGAAAGCGATGACAGTCGACAGAAATTTTGAAAACGATGACGGTCGAAAGAAATCCTGAAAGCGACGACGGTCGAAAGAAATCTTGAAAGCGATGACGAGCGAAAGAAATCTTGAAAGCGATAACGATCGAAAGAAATCTTGAAAGCGATGACGATCGAAAGAAATCTTGAAAGCGATGACAGTCGACAGAAATTTTGAAAACGATGACGGTCGAAAGAAATCCTGAAAGCGACGACGGTCGAAAGAAATCTTGAAAGCGATGACGAGCGAAAGAAATCTGTAAAGCGATGACAGTCGACAGAAATCTTGAAAGCGATGACGATCGAAAGAAATCTTGAAAGCGATGACGATCGAAAGAAATCTTGAAAGCGATGACGATCGAAAGAAATCTTGAAAGCGATGACGATCGAAAGAAATCTTTAAAGCGATGACAGTCGACAGAAGTCTTGAAAACGATGACGATCGAAAGAAATCTTGAAAGCGATGACGATCGAAAGAAATCTTGAAAGCGATGACGATCGAAAGAAATCTTAAAAGCGATGACGATCGAAAGAAATCTTTAAAGCGATTACGATCGAAAGAAATCTTTAAAGCGATTACGATCGAAAGAAATCTTTAAAGCGATTACGATCGAAAGAAATCTTGAAAACGATGACGATCGAAAGAAATCTTGAAAGCGATGGCGATCGAAAGAAATCTTAAAAGCGATGACGATCGAAAGAAATCTTTAAAGCGATTACGATCGAAAGAAATCTTTAAAGCGATTACGATCGAAAGAAATCTTTAAAGCGATGACGATCGAAAGAAATCTTGAAAACGATGACGATCGAAAGAAATCTTTAAAACGATGACGATCGAAAGAAATCTTGAAAGCGATGACGATCGAAAGAAATCTTGAAAGCGATGACGATCGAAAGAAATCTTTAAAGCGATGACGATCGAAAGAAATCTTTAAAGCGATGACGATCGAAAGAAATCTTTAAAGCGATTACGATCGAAAGAAATCTTGAAAGCGATGACAGTCGACAGAAATTTTGAAAACGATGACGGTCGAAAGAAATCCTGAAAGCGACGACGGTCGAAAGAAATCTTGAAAGCGATGACGAGCGAAAGAAATCTTGAAAGCGATGACGATCGAAAGAAATCTTGAAAGCGATGACGATCGAAAGAAATCTTGAAAGCGATGACAGTCGACAGAAATTTTGAAAACGATGACGGTCGAAAGAAATCCTGAAAGCGACGACGGTCGAAAGAAATCTTGAAAGCGATGACGAGCGAAAGAAATCTGTAAAGCGATGACAGTCGACAGAAATCTTGAAAGCGATGACGATCGAAAGAAATCTTGAAAGCGATGACGATCGAAAGAAATCTTGAAAGCGATGACGATCGAAAGAAATCTTGAAAGCGATGACGATCGAAAGAAATCTTTAAAGCGATGACGGTCGAAAGAAATCTTGAAAGCGATGACAGTCGACAGAAGTCTTGAAAACGATGACGGTCGAAAGAAATCTTGAAAGCGATGACGGTAGAAAGAAATCTTGAAAACGATGACGATCGAAAGAAATCTTGTAAGCGATGACGATCGAAAGAAATCTTGAAAGCGATGACAGTCGACAGAAATCTTGAAAGCGATGACGGTCGAAAGAAATCCTGAAAGCGACGACGGTCGAAAGAAATCTTGAAAGCGATGACGATCGAAAGAAATCTTGAAAGCGATGACGATCGAAAGAAATCTTGTAAGCGACGACGGTCGAAAGAAATCTTGAAAGCGACGACGGTCGAAAGAAATCTTGAAAGCGATGACGGTTGAGAGAAAAATTTAAAAGACGGCGGTTGAAGAAAAACTTAAAAGCAACTGTAGTTGAATGGAAATTTGAAAGCGGCAATGTTAGAAGAAAACTTGTAAGCGACGACGATTGAAGGAGTTGTGCTTACCTTTCCCAAAATGAATTTCAGTCGAATACTTTGCATCAAAGATGGTTTATAACCAGGGAAAGTGAAAAGTATTTTCGGAAAGATCCGAAGATCCTTCCTTGTCCATATAAACGAACATATTAAGACGCCGAGAGAAACTTTACGATATATCGATTTCCAATAAATCGATATTGATCTCATGTGGAGAGTATCTCGTTCTGTATTCTAATTAGGCGTATTTATATATTTTTAGACTTTTCTTATTGATGATCGATTT
>NC_136513.1:78000957-78008457 GCF_053919585.1 Euprymna scolopes | reverse complement strand
ATACTTTTCGTATTCCTTATTTTACATTCCATTTATATATACGTATGTTTGTGTGTGTGTGTGTGTGTGTGTGTGTGTGTGTGTGTGTGTGTGTGTGTGTGTGCGCGCGCGCACGCGCGTGTGGATTCTTCTTCTTCTTCTTCTTCTTCTTCTTCTTCTTCAGAAACATATTTCTTCAAAAGTATATTTTTAACCCAAGCACGCAGCTGCGTGCACCGGAAAGGAAGAAGAAAAAAAACTATATTTATAACGTCCTTTTTTTTTTCAATATTTGATATGGAGTAGGGGTGGGGTGAGGAAATCAGACTGTTGTATTTATAGTTTAAAAATTATTCCTAACCCTTCTGCCCATTCCCCCATAAAGCTTCCATCCCTTATTTAATATTTACAATGCATGTAAAATGTTTCCGAGGTCTTGTCAAGCATTTACACTTCAAATCTGATTGCAGTTTCATAATGATGTATATATATACATATATATATATATATATATATATATATATATATATATATATATATATATATATATATATATATGTATATATATACATATATATACATTTATATATACATATATATATATACATATATATACATATATATATACATATACATATATACATATACATATATATATACATATACATATGCATATACATATATATATATACATATATATATACATATATATATATACATATATATATACATATATATATACATATATATATACATATATATACATATACATATATATATACACATATACATATATATATCTATACATATACATATATATATACATATACATATACATATACATATACATATATATACATGTACATATACATATATATATATATATGTATATATACTAGCATGAGTACCCAGCGTTGCCTGGGTTGACAAGAAGTTCCGTTTAGAACACACCTGCTATATTAATCATTTTTATCATAGGCTACGTGGATATCCCCACAACAATTCCAAAAATAAAAGAACGGATAAAAACATGTAAATGTAATCTCCCCCAAAAAGAAGAAGTGCGTGGTATCCTCTCCACCAGATATTTCGGTAGAAGGGATACAAAGAGAAGAAACTATTCTCCGGATATTAAGCACTGGAAAGAAAATTCCTCCTTCCCTCGCCAAAAAAATAAATAATTAAATAATAAATCATTACAACTCTTGTTTCAATAAAAGTAGCAGCGAATGCCCATGCGATCGCAAAAAAAAAAAAAAAATAGCCAAGTAGGAAGAACCCTTAAAAAAATGATCTACCAAAAATTAATTCCAAAAACAATTAAACGAAATATTTCGTCATTTTATGTTTCTAATGTAATTCCCCCCCCCCCCATTGAATTTTGTTTTGGGGGTTCGTTTTATTTATGAAATTCTAAGGTGAAAGTACAAAATGGTCTCGTAAGCATTAATTAAATTTATTGTTATTTTATGTTTCAAATGTAATCCTCCCCCCCAAAAAAAAAAGAATTGTATTTATCATATTTTGCCAACCCCTCGATCGCCAAACTTGAAAAAAAATGCTATAGGTGACATGTCACGTTGGTGGCCAAAAGGTGAGTGCTCATTATACGTTAAATTTATATAGAAAAGTGATCCCCCATTCTAAAATGTTAAATTTCTTTTTCCCCCCGAATTTCTTCTTTCATATTATTTATAAAGGCTGTTTAAACGTATAAAGCCAAGAAAAAGTAGATCTTCATTTTTTTATGAGTTAAACGACGCTAGGTCACGTCGTAAAAATTTACCTTTTTTTTTTTAAATTAGAAAGTTAAGTTTGTAATCGATTAGATTAACGTGAAAAAAAGAAAAGAAAGTGTAAATTGTGGAATATAGAGGGAGGCAGTAGATCGATAAGATATGGCATAAGGATCTACTTCACAAGATTTCCAGCTACGGTATAACTGGAAATATTTTCTCAATCATTAAATCATTTCTCTCTGATAGGTTCATAAAGTAGTGGTTTATGGACAGAAATCAGAGGCCCAGAATATTAATGCTGGAGTCCCACAGGTGTCCTCATCTGGCATCAATTGAAATGGGTGGCTCTCGTCTGGGGGAAGCTCCATGTTTTGATAAGCTTTGGGTTTGACCTTTACTCCTGACCTGAAATGGAACACATACATCAAGTCTGTTGCCAAGGTCGCTGGAAAAATGGTAGGATCCTTCTACCGCTCCAGAAGATATCTCACTACTGATGCAATTCTCTGTCTATATAAAAGCCAAGTACGTCCAAGGATAGAGTACTGTTGCCACATCTGGACAAGAGCTGCTAAAAACAGCCTATCCTACCTTGACAGAGTACAAAATAGGCTTCGTGGCTTCGTGGGGATGCCCTTTTCTCTTCCCTACAACCTCTCTCCCACAGGAGAGACGTTGCGAGCCTGTCTTTGTTTTATCGTTACTTTCATGGCAAGTGCTCATCTGAGCTCCAATCTCTGGTCCCCCCTCTCCAATCTTTCACGATAAACACCCGTATAGCTGAAACCACTGTCAAAAATATTCCCCACTCTTTAACTGTGCTAAAACCAAAACGTAGATTCCATGAACAAAGCTTTTTCTTAGAACTGCACGCCTGTGGAACTGTCTTCCATTTGCCTGTTTCTCACCTGACTACAACTTGGATGTCTTCAAGTCCAACATAAATAAATTCCTGATGAACCGCCCACTTAAGTAAGAAACCTTTTCAAATCTCCAATACTAACGATTACTATGATACTATCCCATTTATTACTGTACACGCAATAACCCTTATCCCCGAGTGGCTTCCGAGCCTTGATAAGTGGTGACTACCTTGTAAAAAAAAAGAAGAAAAATGCTGTTTAAAGAATAATAAAAACAAACAAATCAAATCTTTTCATTTTTTCGTAAGGGTTTTTTTTTAAATATTTAAAAAAAACAATAAAAGCCAAACATTTTTCTATCTACACGGAATTATTTTTTCGAGCTAGAAACTTATTGAGATTACCAAATTATTTTATTTAGTGAATGTTCCGAAGTTTCTAGGGGCAAATAACTCTAAAAAAAGGTTGTTTTTTTTTTAAATCGATATTGGAATAATACTTCCAAGTAAATATAATTAAATATGTTATCAATATAATTATTGTTTAAAATTTATTAAATAACAATTTTAAATAGAACACTTAAAAAATTCTCTCGCTAGAAACATTAACTAAGATACCGCTATTTAATAAAATCGATTTTTCTTAATGTAATATGCAAATGTGAAGATCTCTAATTGTATATTTTGCAAGAATCATTCTCTATATAAAAATAAATGAAAGAGTAACGTAAGGAACCTTTTGTATATATTAATGAAATTGTGAACAAACAAACAAACGGACAAGAATACGAATTTATATATATATATATATATATATATATATATATATATATATATATATATTGTGTGTGTGTGTATAGGTGCGTACAGGTTCAAACATACGAGTGTGTATATGTTCAAACAAGGGGAATGTGATTTCGATATACCTATGCTAAAAAGGGTTTCAGATTTAATCGGGGTTATTCAGTTATAAAATTGCTTTTAATTTGTCTAGAAATTTTATGTGGTCAGAAAATGTGTAACAGGTTGCCCTCTTGTATATATATATATATATATATATATATATATATATATATATATATATATATATATATATATATATGGAATTTAATAGCAAGGTTGTTTATTTTTCTCCCATGTTAGGACGATCAGAAAATGTGTTTTGAAGAGTTATCCCTGGACATCACGAGGGCATCACTAGACCTCTACACAAGTTCGAGAAAATAAACCTGTAGAATATCGGAGGTTACATCGGCCAAAACATTGCGAGAATAAGATACAAGGTGAAAACAGTTGTTCGAGTAATTCAAATAATCTAAATTAATTAATAATCCAAAGATAATTAGTAAATAAAAATTAATCAAATAAATGGTTCATAAAAACGATCTCAAAAATTAAAGTACAAACCCTTATCCTCGAAAAGCATTGACCTTGTTCAAACTCTTGTGAAGAATATGTAATGAAGAATTTAAATATATGTAATCAGCAGTAATCGTGTCACCCTGCACTGATGATTTCCAAAATGATAAAGCACTAGTGTCTGTAGGTATTTAAAAATTATTACAGTAATAATAATGTCAGATTCTTTAAGAACTCGGTTCTTATTGTAAAACACTTTAAAATTGAAATGAAAGTTGCTCACTTTAGCTCACATGAGCAGATCATAATGTTATAATCATTAGATCACTATGGTCGGATGTTACGACATTTAAAAATAAATTTTTAAATTACAACGATATCTCTCGCGGTTGAGGTTGGCCATGAGGTTTGTTCCTTGTTAATGGAGTCAGAGATAGCTTTATGACTGAGTTCGAATTTCCCGACCGGCAGTAATCGTGACACCCTGCACTGATAATTCCCGAAAGGATGAACCACTAGTGTCTGTATGCATTTAATAGTTATTATAGTAACTAATTGTGTCAGCGCCTTTAAGAAACTCGTTTCTTATCGTTGAGCACTTTCAGTTGAATTAACTCGGTCAATTTAGCTCTTATGCGCGGATCACCATATCCTAATTAAATCACAATGACTGACGTCAAAAAAATCATTAAAAAATAAAATGTTTAAATTTCAACGTTATTTCACGCGGTTAAGGGTAGCCGAACGGATATGGTCTTTGCTAATGAAGCCAGACATAGCTTCTGTCACCGGGGTCGAATAATATATATATATATATATATATATATATATATATATATATATATATATATATATATATATATATATATATACAAGTGCTGCAGGTAGTCGTCAATCATGCAAAATTCTTCACAGGGTTTGAGCAAGGTCAAGATATTTTTTAAAATATGCAACAACAGTGGTTATCAATAATCCATATATGTTTTTAATCGATTATTCGATGGCTCAGCATATGACATACGCTTCAGCAGATTCAGTGGTAAAATTTGGAAAATGGCGGCAAACGGTGGTCCTGGCTTGCCGTGTTCGATTTCTGTTGGGAACCTTCAGATGATTCTTCCTTGGAATATCTGATTCTACATATAGGAGAAACTAATGACAACAACTAAACAATGCAAATCAATATATATATATATATATATATATATATATATATATATATATATATATATATATATATATATAATTTGAGGTTGCTATTTATCAAAGATAAGGAAACCAGCAAAATATAACAAGGTTAATACAAGAGTGCTCAATACCGAGGTAGAGAAAGGAACGCTTTCAATTTGTCTTTATATAAGCAGTCATGTGTTGCTACACAGTCATGAGCATGTTTCGGTCTTTTAGTATTTAGTAACTAGAGACCTCTTCAGGAAACAATGCCTATAATCAAAAGCATAATTCTTATATATATATATATATATATATATATATATATATATATATATATATATATATATACTCGTGTTTCATGCCTAGCAATCATTAGTATTGGGGTGATCATTCCCGTCGGTCGGGAGGTTTGAACCATGCCACGAAGCCGCATTTCATTCCATTTGCTAAGCCTCTCCCTCTAACCCACCAAAATGAAAGGAATTAAGAACTATTACACTTCCCAGACACTGCCCATCCTTAAGTATTCTTAAAGGTGTGTGATAATTATATATATATATATATATATATATACTTCATTTACTCAAATGAATTAATATACGAAAGTATAAATTTATGCGTAAATTTTAAGTTTTTCTTTTGTTTGTTTTTATTACATTTTCACCCCAAACAAGGCACATTGCCACTTTAATGTAGGGGGCTACTATCAGGGGAAACATCTACTGGGGTACTATGTAGGGATTAGGGCAGCGAGATGTTGGTTCACGTTGCACTTGAACTTATGCATGTCAGTACAGTTGAGGAAGCAGTGACCTGGAATGGAATTCCAAAGTCTAGCAGTTCTGGGGAAGAAACTACTGGAGTAGAAAGATCTTTTACATCTAGGGATCTCTACAGTGTGGGGGTGGGATTTTGCAGCTTGTCGGGTCTGTCGAGGGTGTTCACGTCGTGGGGGCACAAGTGCTTGCAGTTCTTCAGAGAATTCACCATTATAATACTTGTAGAACAGGCAGAGGGATACAACGTTTCGACGATGGGACAGAGGCTGAAGTTTTGATGTCAGTTTAGGGCCTATCAGATTTGCGACTCTCTTTTGAACCCTGTCAAGGAGCGAGAGACTAGTAGCCGATGCACCGGCCCAAATATCACAGCAATACTCCATACATGGGCGAATAGTGGCCTTATAGAGGTACAGGATACTTTCGGGTGTTAGAAGTTTTCTAGCATGGTAGAGAGAGCCCACCTTCCTCTCAGCGGCCCTGGCAATGCCCTTGATGTAATTGTTCCAACTCATGTTTCCTGTGAACGTTAGGCCAAGGAGCTTGAAAGACGTACTCTCAGATAAAGAGTTGTTGGCCATTGCTATAGGTGGTAGAGAAGGTTTCTTGTAATTATTGAATGAAACCAGTTTTGTCTTGGTGGCATTGAACGTTACCATCAATTTTTGTCCCCATTCCACTACTGATTGGAGGTCATCCTCTAGTGTTTCTGCCATTACTTTAGATATATGTTCATTTGTTTTCCTGTCGTGCCTACTATAGAGTGTGGTGTCATCAGCATATATACCCATCTCAGAGGCAATTTTGTCGGGGAGGTCATTTATGAATATCAGGAACAGCAGAGGACCAAGGATAGATCCCTGGGGCACTTCCGCATTTATATCATATTGTTTAGATGTACGACCGTCGAGGACAACCTGGATTTTTCTCTTATCTAAGAAGGATTTAATTATGTTAAGTATTCTACCAGTGATACCGTAAGATCTAATCTTCCTGAGGAGACCCTCATGCCATACCCTGTCAAAAGCCTTAGATATATCTAGAGCTACCGCTCTGTCCTCTCCCGCTTTGTCCAGTGAATGGTATATGCGTTCAGAGATTACAGTGAGGATGTCTGCCGTGGAACGGGCGTGTCTAAATCCATATTGATGGTCGGTCAGAAGTTTAGCATCTGTAAGGTGCTGGACTAGAGCATGGTTAGTTATGGTCTCAAATATTTTGGCAAAAAGTGGGAGGAGGCTAATAGGGCGATAATTTAATGGGTGAGTTCTTTCGCCAGAATTCTTGAATACTGGTACCACAGAAGCAGTTTTCCAACAGCTCGGAAAGCAAGATTCATTAAGGCATTTGTTGTAGGGTTTTGAGAGAACTGGAGCTACTTCGGCTGAGCACTTTTTTAATAGCACAGCTGGGATGAGGTCGGGTCCACATGCTTTGGAAGTGTCAAGTTTTTTTATGATAGCATGCACCTGAGCAGGGGTGATTTCCAGATCGTCTAGCGTGGCGTCTGTCCGCATAGGAAATTGAGGTAGGGGGTGGTTTAGAGGGTCCAGTGTGGAGTTTGAGGCAAACCGACTGGCAAGCATGTTAGCCTTCTCGGTTGCTGAGC